>NW_004797310.1:8521-19186 GCF_000002075.1 Aplysia californica | reverse complement strand
ATATTAGGGATGAAGAAGAAAATATTAGGGATGAAGAAGAAAATATTAGGGATGAAGAAGAAAATATTAGGGATGAAGAAGAAAATATTTGGGATGAAGAAGAAAATATTAGGGATGAAGAAGGAAATATTAGGGATGAAAAAGAAAATATTAGGGATGAGCTAAGAAATTCTGGGGATGGCCTGGAAAATATTGGGGATGTGTTACAAAATCATACGGGCGAGGTAGAAAATATTAGGGAAGAACTGAAAATATTGAGGATGAAGTACAAAATAATTAGGAATATTCGGGATATGCTTAATAAGTCTAGGGATGAGCTAGTGAATACAAGGAATGATGTAGGAAATACTGATGATTACCGGGGGTGAGCTAGAAATCACTGGGAATGAGCTACAAAATATTACGGATGAGCTAGAAAGTATTAGGGATGAAGTACAAAATACTGGGGATGAGCTAGAAAATATTACAGACGAGCTAAAAATACTGAGGATCAGCTAGAAAATATTTGGGCTGAGCTATAAAATAGTAAGAATGGGAATAGAAGGAAATATTTGGGATGAGCTAAGAAATATTAAGGATAACCTAGAAAAATGCTGGGGAAAATTCTAGAAAATAGAGATCAATTAGAAAATACTGGGCATGAGCTAGAAAATATTTGGGATGAGCTAGAAAATACTGGGAATGAACTAGAAAACAATTGAGAATATTCGAGATAAGCTAGACCTCCCTTAGGGATGAGCTAAAATATTAGGGATGAGATAGACAATACTGGGAATGATCTAGAAAATACTGATAAAAACTGAGGGTAAGCTTGAAAATACTGGGGATGAGCAAGGAAATATTAGGGATGAGTTAGAATATAATGGGAATAATATAGGAAATACTTGGGATGAGCTAGAAAATAGTAGGGAATTTTTGGGGATCAGCCAGATAATACTTGGAATGATCTAGACAATACTGTTAGAAAATACTGGGGATGGAGATAGAAAATACTGATGATAAGCTAGAAAATATAAGGTAAGAGCTAGAAAATACTGGGGATGAGCTGGAAAATATTGTGGATGAGATAGAAGTTATTGGTAATGAGATAGAAAAGTCCGGGGAATATTGGGGATGAGCTAGAAACTATTAGGGATAGTCTACATCATATTGGGTATGTGATGAAAAATAATTATTGGGGATGAGCTAGTTAAGGATTTAAAAATAATGGGATTGAGATTTTTTAAAAATATTGTAGATGAGATATCAAAGTTTTTGCAACGTTACGGGTGGCCAAACAAATTATTGGGGATGAGCTAGAAAATATTAGAGATGACAGTATAAAATATTGGGGATGAGCTAGAAAATATTAGAGATGACAGTAGAAAATATTGGGGATGAGCTAGAAAATATTAGAGATGACAGTAGAAAATATTGGGGATTAGCTAGGAAATATTAGAGATGACAGTAGAAAATATTGGGGATGAGCTAGAAAATATTAGAGATGACAGTAGAAAATATTGGGGATGAGCTAGAAAATATTAGAGATGACAGTAGAAAATATTGGGGATTAGCTAGGAAATATTGAGGATGAGCTAGAAAATATTAAGGAAAAACTAGAAATACTGGGAATGAGATAGAATATATTAAGGATGAACTAGAAAATATTACGGATGCGCTAGAAAATACTGGACCTCAGCAAAAACAAACAAAAGGGTATTAGCTAGAAAATACTAGGGATGAGCTAGAAAAAAAATGGGAACAAGCTAGAAAATAATAGGGATAATCTAAAATAATACTGGTTATGTGTTCGAAAATAATGGGGAATATTTGGGATGACCAAAAAAAAAAAAAAAAATGGCCTAGAAAATAGCAGGGGTAAGCTAAAAAATATTTAAGATGAGTGAACATACTGGGGATAAGCTTGAAAATATTGGAAACTTTTTGGGAAAAGCTACAAAATACAGAGGACTCCTGTGGATGAGCTAGAAAATGATGGGAATGGAGGTAAAAATAGATAGAAAATGTTACGGGTGAGCAAGAAAATACAGGGGAACACTTAGGATGAGCTAGAAAATACTGGGGATTAGATAGAAAATACTGGAGCTTAGCCAGAAAAAATTAGGGATGAGCTAGAAAATACTACAGAAAAGCTAAAAAATACTGGGGATGAGCTAGAAAATAAAAGGTAAGAACTAGAAAATATTAGGTATGAGCCAGAAAAAAAGTTGAGAACATTCGGGATATGCCAGATAATGTTAGGGTTGAGCTAGAAAATATTAGGAATGAGCTAGAGAATACTGGGAAAGATCTAGAAAATACTGATGGATACTGGGGGTGAACTAGAAAATAATATTACGGATGAGCTAGAAAACATTACGGATGAAATAGAAAATACTGGGGATGAGCTAGAAAATATTACAGGTGAGCTGGAAAGTACTCGGGATGACATAGAAAATATTAGGGATGAGCTAGGAAATACAGGAGATGAGCTAGAAAATATTACAGATCAGCTAGAAAATACTGGGGTGAACTAGAAAATAGTTGGACTTAGTTATAGAATATTTTGGATGAGCTGGAAAATATTAGGGATGAGCTAGAAAAAAAAGGATTAGTTAGAAAAAAAGTGGAGAACATTTGGAATGAGCCAGGAAATAGTAGGGATCAGCTAGAAAATACCGGGGAATGGTTACAAAATATTAAGGATCACCGATGATATACTGGGGATGAGCTAAAATGTATTAGGGATGAGCAAGAATATATAATGAACGAGCTAAAAAATACTGTGGATGAGCTAGAAAATACAGCGGATTAACTTTTTAAAAATTGGGAATATTCGAGATAGGCTAAATTATGTTAGGGATGAGCTAAAGATATTACGGATGAGGTAGACAATACTGGAAATGATCTAGAAAATACTGATATATACTGAGGGTCAGCTTGAAAATACTGGGGGTGAGCAAGAAATTATTTGGGATGAGTTAAAATATAATAATGATAATATAGAAAATACTGAGGATGAGCAAGAAAATATTGGGGATGAGCTAAAAAGTAGTAGGATTGAGCTAGAATATAATAGGGATGATCTAGAAAATAATGGTTATGAACTAAAAATTGTGGGGAATATTCGGGACGAGCTAGAACATACTGGTGATGAGCTTAAAATATTAGAGATGAGCTAAAATAAATTAGGGATGAGCTAGAAAATACTAGGGATGAGCTAGAAAATATTACGGATGAGCTAGAAAATATAAGGGATGAAACAGAAAATACTTGGAAAGGGATAGAAAATAATACGAATGAGCTAGAAACTTCTGGGGATAGGCTAAAAATATTAAGAATGAGCTACAAAATACTGGGGATGAGAAAGAAAATATTACGGATGAGCTAGAACATACTGGGGATAAGCTAGAAATATATTAGGGATGAATTAGAAAATAAAAGGGATGAGCTAACAATTACTGGGAATGTTCTAGAAAATACTGATAAATACTGGGGATGGGCTAGAAAATACCGGGGCTGAGCTAGAAAATAAAAGGGATGAGCCAGAAAATACAGGGGGGAAAGCTAGAAAATATTAGGGATCAGTTAAAAAATACTGTGGATAAGCTATAAAATAGTCAGGAATATTTGGGACGAGTTAGAAAATATTTGGGATAAGCTAGAAAATACTGGGGAGGTGCTAGAAAAATTTAGGGAATAACTAAAATAAAAATATATTAAGGATAAGCACACAAAAAAATGCAGATGAGCTGGAAAAAAATTAGGGTTGAGCTAGAAAATACTCCTGATGAGATATAAAATACTGGTGATGGATCAAGAAAATACTGTGGATGAGCTATGAGCTAAAAAAATATTCAGGATGATTTAAGAAATAGTAAAGGTGAGCTAGAAAATACTGGGGATGAAGTAGAAAAAATAGGGGATGAGCTAAAGAAATATTAGGAATAAGCTAGAAATACTGGAGATGAGCTGGAAAATATTACAGATAAGCTAAAAAAATACTGAGGATGAATTAGAAAATATTTGGGTGTAGTTAGAAAATAAAAGGTATGAGCTAGAAATTATAAGGGATGAGCTAGATAATACTGGGAACGATCTAGAAAATACTGATGAATACTAATAATGATCTAGAAAATACTGATGAATACTAATAATGATCTAGAAAATAACATTACGGATGAGCCAGAAAATATTAGGGAGGAAGTAGAAAATACTGGGGATGAGCTAGAAAATATTACAGATGAGCTAGAAACTGCTGAGGAAGAACTAGAAAATACTTAGGCTTAGCTAGAAAAATAATAAGGATGAGCTAGAAAATATTAGGGATGAGCCAGGAAAGAACAACTGAATTAGTTAGTAAAAAGTGGGGAATATTTGGGATGAGCTACAAAAAAGTAGGAATTAGCTACAAAACACAGGGGGATGTGTTACATAATATTAAAGATCAGCTAAGAAATACTGGGGATGAGCTAGAAAACATTAGGGATGAGCTAGAAAATACTGATGCGCTGGAAAAGAATCGGAATAATCTATAAAATACTGGGGATGAAATAGAAAGCAATTGGAAATATTCGAGATAAGCTTAATGATAAAAGGGATGAGCTAAAATATTAGGGATGAGACAGACAATACTGGGAATGATCTAGAAAATACTGATAAAAACTGAGGGTAAGCTTGAAAATACTGGGGATGAGCAAGAAAATATTAGGGATGAGTTAGAATATAATGGGAATAATATAGGAAATACTGGGGATGAGCTAGAAAATATTGGGGATGAGTTACAAAATAGTAGGAATGAGCTAGAATATAATAGGAATAATCTAGAAAATACTGGTTATGAGCTAAAAAAAATTAGTGAGAATATTCGGGATGGGCTACAAAATATTAGGGATGAGCTAGTAAATACTGGGGATGAGCTAAAAAATATTAAGAATGAGCTAGAAAATAATAGAGAATATTTGGGGATGAGCCAGAAAATATTTGGAATGATCTAGAAAATTCTGAGGAAAACTGGGGGTGAGTTAGAAAATACTTGGGATGGAGGTAGAAAATACTGAGGATAAGCTAGAAAATATAAGGGAAGAGCTAGAAAATACTTGGGATAAGCTAGAAAATACTGGGGATGAGCTAGAAAATATTGTGGATGAGATAGAAATTATTGGTAATGAGATTTTTAAAAATCTGGGTAATATTGGGGATGAGCTAGAAACCATTACGGATAGGCTACATAATATTGGGTACGTGATGAAAAAAATTTATTGGGGATGAGTTAGTTAAGGATTTAAAAATAATGGGATTGAGATTTTTTAAAAATGTTGTAGATGAGAAGTCTTTGCAATGTTACGGCTGACCTAAAACTTTTTTGGGGATAAGCTAGAAAATACTGGGGATGAGCTACAAAATATTAGGGATGAAGTATAAAATACTTGGGATTATCTAGAAAATACTGAAGATGAGCTAGAAAATATTAGGGATAAGCTAGTAAATATTAAGGATAAACTAAAAAATACTGGGGATGAGATAGAATATATTTCGAATGAACTAGAACATTTTACGGACGCGCTAGAAAATACTGGAGGGGAGCTAGAAAATACTGGGGCTCAGCAAAAAAAAGGGGGATTAGCTAGAAAATACTAGGGATGAGCTAGAAAATATTAGGGATCAGCTTGAAAATACTGGGAATAAGCTAGAAAATATTAGGGATAATTTAAAAAATACAGGGTATGCGTTAGAAAATAATGGGGAATATTAGGGGTGAGCTAGAAAATATTAAAGATGGCCTAGAAAATAGTACGGATAAGCTCAATTTTTTGTGAGATGAGTGTGAAAATGTTGGGGATAAAATTGAAAATATTGGCAAATTTTGGGGATGACCTACAAAATACAGGGGAATACTGTGGATGAGCTAGAAAATAATGGGGATGGAGTTAAAAATAGCTAGAAAATATTACAGATGAGCTACAAAATACTGCGGAACACTTAGGACGAGCTAGAAAATACTGAGGACTAGATAGAAAATACAGGAGAATAGCCAGAAAATATTAGGGATGAGCTAGAAAATGCTACAGAAAAGCTAGAAAATAAAAGGTAAGAACTAGGAAATATTAGGGATGAGCCAGAAAAAAAGTTGGGAACATTCGGGATATGCTAGATAATGTTAGGGTTGAGCTAGGAAATATTAGGAGTGAGCTAGAGAATACCGGGAAAGATCTAGAAAATACTGATGGATACTGGGGGTGAACTAGAAAATAATATTACGGATGAGCTAGAAAACATTACGGATGAAATAGAAAATACTGGGGATAAGCTAGAAAATATTACAGGTGAGCTGGAAAGTACCTGGGATGACATAGAAAATATTAGGGATGAGCTAGGAAATACTGGGGATGAGCTAGAATATATAAGAGATCACTTAGAAGATTCTGGGGTGAACTAAAAAATAGTTGGACTTAGTTATAGAATATTTTGGATGAGCGGGAAAATACTTGGGATGAGCTAGAAAAAAAAATAGTTACAAAAAAAGTGGAGAACATTTGGAATGAGCCAGGAGATAGTAGGGATGAGCTAGAAAATACCGGGGAAGGGCTACAAAATATTAAGGATCACCTATGATATACTGTGGATGAGCTAAACTGTATTAGGGATGAGCAGGATAGTATTATGGATGAGCTAGAAAATACTGTGGATGAGCTAGAAAATACTGGGGATTAACTAAAAAATAATTGGGAATATTCGAGATAGGCTAAATGATATTAGGGATGAGTTTAAAATATTAGGGAGGAGGGAGACAATACTGGAAATGATCTAGAAAATACTGATAAATACTGAGGGCAAGCTTGAAAATACTGGGGATGAGCAAGAAAATATTGGGGATGAGTTAGAATATAATGGGAATAATATAGGAAATACTGGGGATGAGCTAGAAAATATTAGGGATGAGCTAGAAAATATTAGGAATGATGTAAATATGAAAGGGATGATCTAGAAAATACTGGTTATGAGCTAAAAACAGTAGGGAATATTCAGGACGAGCTAGAACATACTGAGGATTAGCTAAAAATGTTAAGGATGAGCTAAACAAGATATAAGGGATAAAATAGAAAATACTTGGAATGGGTTAGAAAATATTGGGAATGAGCTAGAAACCTCTGGGGATAGGCTAAAAATATTAAGAGTGAGCTACAAAATACTGGGGATGAGATAGAAAATATTATGGATGAGCTAAAAAATAATAGGGATGAGCTAGAAAATACTGGGGATGAGCTACAAAATGTTTGGGATGGGCTAAAAAATATTACCAATGAGCTA
Organism: Aplysia californica; assembly: GCF_000002075.1. Lineage (NCBI taxonomy): Eukaryota > Metazoa > Mollusca > Gastropoda > Aplysiida > Aplysiidae > Aplysia > Aplysia californica. The sequence goes on along the minus strand of NW_004797310.1, from coordinate 11,896 downwards.
GAAACTTCTGAGGATAGGCTTAAAATATTAAAAATGAGCTAATAAATGCTGGGTAAAAGTTAACAAATATTACAGATGAGCTAGAAATTATTAGGAATGGGCTAGAAAATACTGGGGCTGAGCTAGAAAATAAAAAGGATGAGCAAGAAAATACTTAGGATGAGCTAAAAAATATTAGAGATCACCTAGAAAATCATGGGAATAATCTAGAAAATACTAAGGATGTGTTAGAAAATAAAGAGTGATATTTGGAATGAGCTAGAAATTATTAAGGATGGTCTAAAAGCTACCGGGATAATCTAAAAAATAATTCTGATAAGCGTGAAAATACTAGGGATGAGCTTGAAATTATTGGCAAATTTTAAGGATAAGCTAGAAAATACTGGGGAACACTTGGGGTGGAATTAGAAAATATTGGGTATCAGCTAGAAAATAATAGAGAATATTCGGAATTAGCTAAACAATACTACTTAACATTGGGGATGAGCTAGAACATACTGGGGATTAGCTAGAAAATATTAGGGATGAGCTAGAAAATAAAAGAGATAAGCTAACTATTACTGGGAATGTTCTAGAAAATAATGATAAATGCTGGGGGTGGGCTAAAAATTAAAAGGGATGAGCTAGAAAATACTGGGGGTGAGCTACAAAATAATAGGGATAATCCAGAAAATATTGAGGATGTCTTAAAAAATAATTGGGAATATTTGGGATGAGCTAGAAGTTATTAAGAATGGCTTAGAAAATACTGGGGATAAACTAAATAATAATTGCAATGAGTGTGAAAATACTGGGGATGAGCTTGAAACCATTGGCAAATTTTGGGGATAAGCTAGAAAATACTGGGGAATACTGTGGAAGAGTTGGAAATTGCTTGGGATGGAGCTAAAAATAGCTTTAAAAAATATTACAGATGAGCTAGAAATGACTGGGGAATACTTGTGATGGAATTAGAAAATATTGGGTATCAGCTAGAAAATAGTGGGTAAACTTCGGGATTAGCTAGAGAATACTACTTAACACTGGGGATGAGCTAGAACATACTGGGGATGAACTGGAAAATACTGGGGATGAGCTAGAACATAATGGGGATTAGTTAGAAAATATTTGGGATGAGCTAGAAAATACTGGGGATGAGCTAGATGATATGACAGATAAGCTATAAATACTGGGGATGAAGTAGAAAATATTAAGGATGAACCAGAAGATAGTGATGAGCTACAAAAAGAAAAGGAATTAGCTAGAAAATAGTTGGGAATATTAGGGATGATCTAGAAAATACAGCAATAGTGCCAGGAACTTTTAGGGATGAACAAGAAGATATTATGGAACAGCTAAGAAATACTGGCGATGAGCTAAAAAATACTGGGGATGCGCTATGAAATACTGGGGATGGAGCTAGAAAATACTATGGATGAGCTATAAATATTAGGCATTAGCTAAGAAAATATTAGGGACGAGCTAGAAAATACTGGCGATGAGCTAGAAAATATTACGGATGAGGTATAAAATATTAGGGATGAAGTAGAAAATACTTGAAATGGGATAGAAAATATTACAAATGAGCTGCAAACTTCTGGGGGATAAGCTAAAAATATTAAGAATGAGCTACCAAAAACTGGGGATGAACTAGAAAATATTATGGATGAGCTAAAAGATAATAGGGATGAGCTAGAAACGAAATAGATACTTGCTAGGAAATAGTGGAGAATATTTGGGATGATCTGGACAATAATAGGGATAAGCTAAAAAAATTCGGGTGAAGTGTTAGAAAATATTATGGATGAACTAGAAAATACTGCAAAAGTGCTAGAAAATGTTATGGGTGAACTAGAAAATACTGTGGATGAGCTAGAAAATACTGCAAAAGTGCTAGAAAATGTTATGGGTGAACTAGAAAATATTTAGAGAACAGCTAAGATATACTGGGGATTAGCTAGAAAATACTGGGGGCGAGCTAAAAAATGTATGGGATGAGTTAGAAAATACTGGGGAAGAGCTAGAAAATACTTGGGATGGGTTAAAAATATTACCAAAGAGCTAGAAACTTCTGGGGATAAGCTAAAAATATTAAAAATGAGCTACAAAATACTGGGTATGAGACAGAAAATATTACGGATGAGCTAGAACATACTGGGGATAATCTAGAAATATATTAGAGATTAGCTAGAAAATTAAAGAGATGAGCTAGAAAGTACTGGGGATTAGCTAGAACTATATTAGGGATGAGTTAGAAAATAAAAAGGATGAGCTAACAATTACTGAGAATGTTTGAGAAAATACTGATAAATACTGGGGGTGGGCTAGAAAATACTGGGGCTGAGCTAGAAAATAAAAGGGATGAGCTAGAAAATACTGGGGATGAGCCAGAAAATATAAGAGATCAGCTAGAAAATACTTGGAATAACCTAGAAAATACTTGGAACGTGTTAGAAAATAATGGGGAATATTTGGGATAAGCTATATTAAAAATGGCTTAGAAAATACTGGGGATAAGCAAAAAAATAGTTGTGATGAGTGTGAAAATACTGGGGATGAGCTTGAAAATATTGGTAAATTTTGGGGATAAACTAGAAAATACCGGGGAATACTGTAGATGAGCTAAAAATAGCTTTAAGAATATAACAGATGAGCTAGAAATGACTGGGGAACACCTGGGATGGGATAAGGATATATTGGGTATCAGCTAGAAATGACTGGGGAACACTTGGGATGGGATAAGGATATATTGGGTATCAGCTAAAAATGACTGGGGAACACTTGGGATGGGATAAGGATATATTGGGTATCAGCTAAAAATGACTGGGGAACACTTGGGATGGGATAAGGATATATTGGGTATCAGCTAGAAAATAGTGGGGAACACTTGGGATGGGATAAGGATATATTGAGTATCAGCTAGAAATGACTGGAGAACACTTGGGGTGGGATAAGGATATATTGGGTATCAGCTAGAAATGACTGGAGAACACTTGGGATGGGATAAGGATATATTGGGTATCAGCTAGAAATGACTGGAGAACACTTGGGATGGGATAAGGATATATTGGGTATCAGCTAGAAAATAGTGGGGAATATTCGGAATAAGCTAGACAATACTACTTAACACTGGGGATGAGCTAGAACATACTGGGGATGAGCTAGAACATACTGGGGATGAGCTAGAACATACTGGGGATGAGCTAGAACATACCGGGGATTAGCTAGAAAATATTAGGGATGAGCTAGAATATAATGGGGATGAGCTAGAAATTACTGGGGATGAGATAAAAAAATATTACAGATAAGCTAGAAAATACTGGGGATAAAATAGAAAATATTATGGATGAGCTAGAAGATAAGGATGAGCTAGAAAATATTAGGGATGAGCTAGAA
>NW_004797310.1:6856-8421 GCF_000002075.1 Aplysia californica | reverse complement strand
TGAGCTTGAAAATATTGGTAAATTTTGGGGATAAACTAGAAAATACCGGGGAATACTGTAGATGAGCTAAAAATAGCTTTAAGAATATAACAGATGAGCTAGAAATGACTGGGGAACACCTGGGATGGGATAAGGATATATTGGGTATCAGCTAGAAATGACTGGGGAACACTTGGGATGGGATAAGGATATATTGGGTATCAGCTAAAAATGACTGGGGAACACTTGGGATGGGATAAGGATATATTGGGTATCAGCTAGAAAATAGTGGGGAACACTTGGGATGGGATAAGGATATATTGAGTATCAGCTAGAAATGACTGGAGAACACTTGGGGTGGGATAAGGATATATTGGGTATCAGCTAGAAATGACTGGAGAACACTTGGGATGGGATAAGGATATATTGGGTATCAGCTAGAAATGACTGGAGAACACTTGGGATGGGATAAGGATATATTGGGTATCAGCTAGAAAATAGTGGGGAATATTCGGAATAAGCTAGACAATACTACTTAACACTGGGGATGAGCTAGAACATACTGGGGATGAGCTAGAACATACTGGGGATGAGCTAGAACATACTGGGGATGAGCTAGAACATACCGGGGATTAGCTAGAAAATATTAGGGATGAGCTAGAATATAATGGGGATGAGCTAGAAATTACTGGGGATGAGATAAAAAAATATTACAGATAAGCTAGAAAATACTGGGGATAAAATAGAAAATATTATGGATGAGCTAGAAGATAAGGATGAGCTAGAAAATATTAGGGATGAGCTAGAAAAAAAATAGGAACTAGCTAAAAAATGGTGGGGAACATTTGGGATGATCTAGAAATTTCTGCAAAAGTGCTAGAAAATGTTATGGTTGAACTAGAAAATATTGGAAAAAGGTAAGAAAACTGGGGATGGGCGAGAATATATTAGGAAAAAGGTAAGAAATACTGGGGATGGGCGAGAAAATATTAGGAAAAAGGTAAGAAATACTGGGGATGGGCGAGAAAAAAACTGGGGGTGAGCTAAAAAATGTATGGAATGAGCTAGAAAAAAATAGGGTTGAGCTAGTAAACACTGAGGATGAGCTATAAAATACTGGGGATGGAGCTAGAAAATACAACGAATGAGCTAAAAAAATTATTAGGGATGAGCTAGAAAATACTGGGGATGAGCTAGAAAATATTAGAGATGAAGTAGAAAATACTTTGGATGGGATAGAAACTATTACGAACGAGCTAGATACGTCTGTGGATAAGCTAAAAATATTAAGAATGAGCTACCAAATACTGGGAATGAGCTAAAAGATATTAGGGATGGGCCAAAATATAATAGGTATAAACTAGAAAATATTGGAAATGAATTAAAAAGATTGGGGAATATTTGGGATGAGCTAGAAAATACTGGGGATTAGCTAAACAAATATTAAGGGTGAGCTAGAAAAATAATAGGGATAACTTAGACAATACTACGTTATATTTGGTGATCAGCCAGAAAAAACTGGGAATGATCTAGAAAATACTGAGGAAAACGGGGGAAGGGGGGTATGTTAGAAAATACTGGAGTGG
>NW_004797310.1:5490-6756 GCF_000002075.1 Aplysia californica | reverse complement strand
GGGGGGGGAGGTAAAAAATACTGGAATAAGCTAAAAAAAATATAATGGATGAGCCAGAAAATACTGGGGATGAACTAAAAAATACTGGGGATGGAGTTAGAAAATACATGAGGTGTGCTAGAAAATATAAGGGATTAGCTAGAAAATACTAGGGATGAGGTAAAAAATATTGTGGATGAAATAGAAATTGTTGGTGATGAGATAGAAAAGTCTGGAGAATATTGGGGATGAACTAGAAACTATTGGGGATAGGCTACACAAAATTTGGTACGTGATAAAAAAAATTATTGGAGATTAGCTAAAAAATATTGGGTATGTGATAAATAAATATTGGGTATGAGGTAGAAAATATTAAGGATGAGCTAACAGATACAGAGGATGAACTATAAAATATTAGGGATGGGCTTGAAAATAGTGGGAATGATCTAGAAAATACTAATGATTAGTGGGAGTGAGCTAAGAAATACTGGGGATGAGCTAAAAATATAAGGGATGATCTAAGAAATATTTGGGATGAGCTAGAAAATACTGGGGATAGCTATGACAAAAATTAGGGTTGAGCATTAAAATACTGGAAATTATCTATAAAATACTGGAAATTATCTATAAAATACTGGAAATTATCTATAAAATACTGGTAATGGGGCGAGAAAATACTGGTGATGAGCTAAAAATATTAGGAATGATCTAAGAAATATTAGGGGTAATGTAGAAAATACTGGGGATGAGCTATAAAATATTACGGATGAGCTAGAAAATACTGTGGATGAACTAGAAAATATTTGAGATGAGCTAGAAAATAATAGGGAGAAGGTAGTAAATGTTAGGGATGAGCTAGAAAACACTGTTGATGAGCTTGAAGATATTAGTGTTGAGCTAGTAATTACGAGAGATGAGCTATAAAATCCTAAGAATGAAGCTAGAATTTACTGGGGATGAGCTAAAAAAATATTAGGGATAAGCTAAATAATACTGGGGAGGAGCTAGACAATATTACGGATGAGCTAAAAATTTTAGGGATGAAGAAGAAAATACTGGAGATAAACTAGAAAATATTGAAAATGAACTAGAAACTACTGGGGATGAGCTAAAAAATATTAGAAATGAGCTAGAAAATTCTGGGGATGAGTTAGAAATTTTATTTGAAAGTATTTGAAAGTAGTATTTCAAAATACTTTTAATAGGTAAAATATTAAGTAGGATTTGTATTGACTATTATTCCCAATATTACTGTGATAATAATACACATTGTTATAATAATACTTT
>NW_004797310.1:2834-4427 GCF_000002075.1 Aplysia californica | reverse complement strand
CCCCAGTTCCCCCCGTATCAAAGCGGCCACCCAAGTCAGAGAACGTGGCCCTGAGATCTAGCAGGGAGTTCTTCTCTGGGGTTGTCACCCGTGATCCACACAGGGGGACTTTGTCAGGGGGTAGGGGTGGTGGGGGTGGTGGCGACAGGCCGTCCAGTTTTTCTCTAGTGCAGACCGGAGTGGGAGGGGGCCGGGTGGTGGTGACGTCAGCAAGCACAGAGTGGGGCCGGCCGGCACGGCGTGGAGTCATATCCCGCTCCAGACCCCCCACCTCCCGCGCCACTCCCCAGGTCAGACCCCCCACCTCCCGCGCCACTCCCCAGGTCAGACCCCCCACCTCCTACGACATCAACAGAGCCAGTCGTTTGATGGTGAGACAGAGAAAGTCTTACATGGCACAGGGTAGACCGAAAGAGACCTACCTGTCACAGGGTAGACCACAGGGTAAACCGAGAGAGACTTACCTGTCACAGGGTAGACCACAGAGTAGACCGAGAGAGACCTACCTGGCACAGGGTAGACCACAGGGTAGACAGCGAGAGATTTACCTGGCACAGGGTAGACCGAGAGAGACCTACCTGTCACAGGGTAGACCGAGAGAGACCTACCTGTCACAGGGTAGACCGAGAGAGACCTACCTGTCACAGGGTAGACAGAGAGAGACTTACCTGGCACAGGGTAGACCACAGGGTAGACAGAGAGAAACCTACCTGGCACAGGGTAGACCGAGAGAGACCTACCCAGCACAGTACATCCCAGTAGACAGTGAACGGTCAGACTACCTGCTCGCCGGAGCCCTGGCCAATGGCGTGCGGTCTCACCTCCTGTCCCGCCCCGCCTACACCCATCCCGCCCACACACAGCTCTCCATGTCTCCCCCGAACACCAGACAGCTCCCCATGTCTCCCCAAAAGACCAGACGGCTCCCTCTGGGGAGACAACAGAACATTGCGGTCGCGCGATCTGTGGCTGTCAGAAACCCACGGACTCGAACCCAGATGCGTCAAATACGGTCCACCCGTCACATGCCAGACTCACCCTCTATAGTTTGACACACATCACATGCCAGACTCACCCTCTATACTTTGACACACGTCACATGCCAGACTCACCCTCTATACTTTGACACACGTCACATGCCAGACTCACCCTCTATACTTTGACACACGTCACATGCCAGACTCACCCTCTATACTTTGACAACTAGAAATACAATGTAGTTCTACCACGTTTGGTTCTTGCAACAATCGTTCTCGTCAACCAATGAGACGCTTCCCACGCCAGCCTCGCTAGCTCCAGCCGACCAATCAGAAGCCAGTAATACACTCACCTATTCGGTCTACCAATCAGCTACACTGTACTGGGTTCCTCTATTCCGGAGAACCAATCAGATGCTGAGCTGTTCTTACCAGCCAATCAGATGCTGGGCTGTTCTTACCAGCCAATCAGATGCTGGGCTGTTCTTACCAGCCAATCAGATGCCATACGAATGTCACCGTCACACTAACAAACTTCACTGGTCGGACAGTGCTTTGTCACATATAGAAATACTTGTGTGTGTGAGTGTGTGTGTGTGTGTGTGTGTGTGTGTGT
>NW_004797310.1:0-1829 GCF_000002075.1 Aplysia californica | reverse complement strand
CCCCTCTCTCTCTCTCCCATTCTCTCTGTCTCTCGTTCTATGACTACCTATCAGTCTATCTTGTTGTCCCTCCGTTGTTGTTGTCTGCACACGTGTGAGCACGCCCGCTGTGTGTGTGTGTGTGTGTGTGTGTGTGTGTTTGTGTGTGTGCGTGTTTGTGTGTGTATGTGTGTGTGTGTGTGTACATGAATTCTTTTGTGTGTGTGTGTGCATTGGCATGGACGAAAATGCACTTGAATTCGTAGAACAAGAAGAACAATGAAGTTAAATAATACCACATAAAAACAGAGGACTCACTCACACACACACACACACATACACACACACACACACACACACACACACACACACACACATACATACACACACACACACATGCACACAAATATACGCACTCTATATATATAATAAGTGGCGTCCAAAAGAAACTAGAAAATGTAATCACCCAATCATCGTGTTAAAACTTTGCACTATCCACTCACATAGCAGACCAGTTTAAAGCTAAATAAATTCTGCATCGTCTGACACATTAATATTTCATCTATCTTAAGAGATGCCCGCGATGTGGTCACTCATAACTGACCCTTAAAATAAACAGGCTTGGCAAAATTGTGCGAAATCAAAGCATAGGAAAATAATGTCTTCACGCATGTATTGGGGATCATCAATATTGATAGAATGGACATACATTGCAGATGCAATGAACGGAGAAGTTTGTCTCTGCAATAAACAGGAACAGTTTACTACGATCGTTTCAAATAAACGGAAAACAGAGCAATCACAAGTACCGCACATAACTCAGACTAAAAATAAATGTGCGCATTGTTATTCTCCTTGTGAGCCATTGGTTTTTTTGTGGGGCACGAACGCTTTGGGCATCAACTTTTTAAAATTTTGGACATAATTATATGTCATTTCTTTCCAAATGTCACAGAGAGTTGTAAACAATTTTTTAATGTTCTGGATTGGGAGCAAAGTCACTTTTTTCAGCTACTGTTTCATGAGACTTCGTATACCTGTAGGATTCATATCGCGGCTATTTACTGATAACCACTCCAACGTTGATATGATTTGGTTTTTCAAAGAATTGTGTATAAGTGTCACTGGCCCTGTGAGGAAGTGTTTTGCTATGCATGGAGATGTCTACTAGAATGACACAATGACGAGGAAGAAACATGACGTCCCAGCCTGTGTGCGATGTAGTCCACTAAACTAAGCACCCAATGTTGTTCATGCTACCCCAGACAACCCCAAGCTATGGTAGTTTCGTGGCCTCTGTTCCTCACTGACAGATGATTGTGTCCGAAATCTAACTAACAAGGTCCATGAGCCAAAAAGGTTTTTTGCTCTACACGAAACCAATAGCTCCTTTTAAAAAAATTAATCAAATGAGCGAGCACACGTAATGTAATGTTCAGGTTTTACGTGGTATTTGTAACTGCCCTGTTTTCAAATCTGTTTAAAAATAGCATCAGAAAATGCTGTTCATTACAGAGACAACAATATTCTCTTTTCATTTGATATTCAATACATGTCCATTCCACTAATGTCGATGCACCTCAATACACGCACGAACACTCTTTTACGTTTGTTTGATTTTGCACAATTTTGCCTGGCCTAATTTTTGAAGGTCAGTTTTGAGTGACGATATCTCGGGCGTCTCGTAACATAGATGAAATATGAATCTATCAGATCAGATTAAGCAGAAGAGAATTTATTTAGCTTTAAATTTTTATGCTGCCTGAGAGGGTTGGGCAGGGCTATATAACACGATGATCCATTGATTACATTTACAAGTTTCTTTTGGATATCACTGTATATACATAATA
>NW_004797309.1:2227583-2229643 GCF_000002075.1 Aplysia californica | reverse complement strand
TCTCACTTTCACAGTTTATATTATGCATGCATAATTGCATTGTTTTTTTTACCACTCTCCTTCCCCCCTCCTTATTTTTAATTGATACTTCGGATTGACTTCGAAAGGATGCAACTCCTCAGCACAAAGCCTCTGTGAAAAACAACACACGAAGGTATTTGAAAGGTCAACATTGTTTGAGAACTATAGTGTCACAGAAAGACATTAATTTAGACGAGTACATCGATAGATACTAGGTATTATGACTGTTTGCACATAAACACAGATTCTGGAAAATAACAGTAAGATTATTAAAGATTTAGAAGACTGATACGTTTTACGGAAAGAGAAAAGACAGACAAAAGTCCACACAGCTGAAAGATTTAAAAAATATCAACAGAATAATACATTTTCAATCACACTTCAATTTCAGTACATGTACTAATATAGGCCGTGCATGGCTATTTGACAAAGCAAAGAAACATCAAACGGAAGACAGGGAGTTGCGGGGACGGGGGCGGAATAAAGTCACAAAACCCCTTTCAATTACCAGTGGGAAAGACACACGGAGTTGAGATAGATTTATAAATCAGCCAATAAGCAAGGAGACAAGTAAATCCAATAAAAGCTGAAGAGAAACAAACTTTAAACTCGAAAGCGGACATTCAACCGCAGCGTGGCTTTGCACAATCAACATAAGGAATGTCAATAACTGAGAGCACAAAACATTCCAGCTTCTTTGTTCTATCGAATGAACCTGTAATTGCCCGGCCCATTTTTCTAAAAGAACTAACGCAAATGCTATTGGCATAAAAGAGCATATTGGTAAGATGGCGGTTTGCCGGAAATTCCTTTCAGATTTAGCAATTTGCCAAAGCAACAATTTTCTCTAGTGTCCCATCAAACGTTTATTTTCTGACAAGCATTTACATTTTAAAAAAGCCATCCCAGAATTGAAAGCATTGCAACACCTCAAACGAAGCCACATTCATATCAACAGTAACTCTTGGCCTGACATACTCACCAGTATTTTGTCTCGAAATCCTTCCCCAAGCTGGCCGCATAACGAAACCATCCACCACCGATCCAACACCAGGGGTAACCGGAACGGGAAATCCAAAAAGGATGCTGAGAGTGGCAAATTAGCAAATCCTTTCTGCTAACAAAAAGACCAGAGTGTTCTTTTTTCCCGCTAGGTGGCCTCTTTTAAGAGATGACTTACGTTGGGGATAGCCATGTTCTGAGGTTTATAATTTAAGTGATTTAACTGTCAAGAAGGTTCCTTTGTGCTGCTTTGACAAGGGCAGCAAGATCCGTTAAATAGACGGGGCAAGATGGTGTATTTTGCTTTGAATCCTCACTGCTTCCCTGAGAAATGATCATACAGCGGCTCAAAAATTGTGTGTGCTGCATGCGCACTGGTCCCAGATGTTTTAGGACGATGAATGACACACCGTAGCACCTGTCTTTGGTCTTTTGTCAAAGTTCAAACTACTCGTATTAATAATATCTGTGGACATAACAATAGTCATGCATTAGGCTGGCTTGGTTAAAATTCCTTTAATAGTCCATCAACATGCTGTCCCCCATGACCATAGACTCTTCCTTAATACAACCATGACAAGTGTATAATTTTCCATGACCCTTCCAAGGATACCCTTCAAAAGTGCATTCGTTTATTTTACATTATTTATCACATCACGTATTTACTTGTTCCTTCTTCTGTAACCATTTCTGGTGGCACAGACGTTCCTCGTGCAAATAGTGACAATAATAATAATAATAATAATAATAATAATAATAATAATAATAAGCAAAACCACAACCCCATCCGCCCACCCAACCCCCTCCCCCAAAAGATAAAACCCCCAAAGCAACAAACATGCAAGCGAACATTAAAAATTACTTCATGGCAACCGCCGTGGCAACACCAAGACAAACTCTCCCGCACTTGTCGGAAGGATGGTACTCATTTAATATTCACATAAATAAACTAACACGCACAAGCTGGCCATATATATCTCTCTCTCTCTGTCTCTCTGTCTGTCTGTCTGTCTGTCTGTCTCTCTCTCTCTCTCTCT
>NW_004797309.1:2220722-2224378 GCF_000002075.1 Aplysia californica | reverse complement strand
CACACACACACACACACACACAAACACACACACACAATAAGTAGATTACGTTCTTCGTGTTAAAGAAATCAGAACCAATCCAGTGTGAACATGTACACGAGATGACCTAGGTTCATGGCCATACCTTATTTGAAAGAGTGCCTTTTTCATCATCATAATGCTATTGATATTGATCTATATTGTATCAAATAGTTTGAAGCCTTCAATACACGACAAGCATCAGTTCTTGAGTTTGACCCAGTATGACTCGAAATAGGTTCTTTCGTAATTTTTCTTCTTATGAATTGAAAGGTAATTAGTCTTGTATCTAATCAATTAAAATATTTTTTGATGTTATTTTGACAATAAAATGACAGTGTACTAAAAACAGATGTCCGAAGTATACATCCTTTTTTTCCTTAATCAGTGTTTTTCACTTTTTGTCTTTATCATCATAATGTGAGCTTATTTTCTAAAAACTTATTTCCTTTAGTATGAGTGGCAGAAAAAAAAAAGCTTCATGTGAGGGATAGTAAGATCCAGTAGGACACAATCTAAAGCTGGAACTATGAGCCTACGCTTTGTTGTGTTTCTTTTTACGCATTCACAACGCAGAAAGCAGTAATGTCCGAGAGCTTAACTATAGTCATGGATCCTTCAGAAGGAAGGCTGGCAAGAAGTCACAATGACCACTTCAAACGGGGTCCCCGTTTCAACCCCCTCCCTTCCCGAAAACATAACGCGTTAATACTTTTTAGGCACATAATGCTATGGTTCATTATATCCTTTTCGATTACCAAGTTCCCATTTATTTCTTGGTGAACTGATGGAAAAATAGAGTAAAAAGGGTTTTCCAAGGACGCAATTTTCTACCCTACGAAGCAGCGAATCGGACATTAGCTTTTGTAAACTTTTCAAGAGTCAAAATTATGCAGTCAGAATGGTCAAAATAACCCCTGTTTAACGGTCACACAAAGAAGATAATGGAGGGTTTAAAAACTGTCATATCTTTCATCTTGGAGTTTAAGGAAGACAATAGAGTGATGCTCTTAAGATATTAAATTCTAACCGTCAACATTGAGGAGCACTTGATCCCCTTCGGGACGCTCTGTTAAGTGGAAATGGACTTTATTTTAGTAAGTGTTTTACGGCACTTGCAACACAATAAGGTCATGTAAGTGCCAAAGAATAGAGGTGTTTACAAGAAAGTAACTAACACAAAAAAGAAAGAGAGAGATAATGATGAAAGATGTTTGGTAGGAAAATAGGCTTTGACAGACTAGACTAGATCTAAGACAACGAGAGCCTGTATGAATTCAAAACACCAACTTCATGCCAGACTGGACAGACACTCGTTAATGAATCTGCTAAAGAAGAACTTGTAACTAAATTTTTATTGTCAATTCTAAATAGTAAGCCTGGGAAAGATAATGATAAGACACGCATACCAATTTGCCAGCTCCCAGACCAAACGTTAACAAAAATCGAAACAGCAAAAAATCCTCACATGAGCCACAGAGTCGGGAAATACTATTCATCCCCTACCCTTCTATCCACCACGTTCTTCTGTGTCACCACATTGATTCATTTTGGAGAGCTTTATTTGCAACTTTTGTTCTAAGTCTAATTCAGCTCTGAACAGAATCTACTAATTTACTGAGCTAGATGGAAATTTAAAAAAAAGACTCAACCCACGACGAACGATAGAAATACAGAAATAATAGACCGAAAACGTTATTTCTAAGCACAACGATCGTAAGAAAGAAAGACCACATAAAACGTTAGAAAAAAATCAGTCCACACACTTGTAAGACACACTTGTACAACCCTTTGTATGAAATCGCTTCATACACACAGAATTAAAAAGCTCCAAATGGAATCCTGCTGTGAATCGTCCAATAATAACACACCCACGCTTCCAGCTCTGTCTTTATTTGTCACAATTTGTCAACGTAAACGTGGAAGTAAATAACGTCACCATCAAATTCCAGCCGGAGGTTTCTGTCGGTGAGTGCGTGTGCGACAGGACTCCCTCACGAATTCATGACTGTGAGCTGATGGCCTGTGCGCTGGTTTCCCCGCGCAAAGACTAGAGCCAACGTGCGTGCTTGCTTGCGTGTGTGCTTGCGCGCGCGACCGAGGTTGTCCAACTATGCTTCGGGGAACCCAAAGCGACTTTAGTATCGATGTGAGTAACTGCCGGGCGCTCATAATGCATCGCTCCACGTACAGTCGGGGAGCTGTTCTGCATATCATTGTGTGCTTGGCTTTGGTGGCATTGCCTGTGCTAACAGGAATCGATACTAAGCCAATTTAGTTAGAACAACTCGACGTCAAACAAATGTTCACAAAGAGAGAGAGAGAGAGAGAGAGAGAGAGAGAGAGAGAGAGAGAGAGAGAGAGAGAGAGAGAGAGACTTCTGCACTAGCAGAAGGATGGAGAACAAAAAAAAAGGTATGGGGAAGGGGTGGAAGAGGAGGGGACAGGGGGAGGGGGGAGGGGCAATGGTAGAATGAAGAATGTAAAGTTGGGAGGGGGATATGTCAAGAAAACGTTGATGATGAAGAACAATTTTTTTAAAATAATTGGGGCGTGATTTATAATAATTGGGGTGTACAAATTAAGCAGACAACTCTTGGTTTTTGCAGGAGCTGCAGAATCAGAACTGTTGGCAGTCCGGAACGATTCTACTCGATCGTTTCCCATCAATCTGATTGTTCTGGGCCAAGTCAAATTGATGGAGCATGATTCTGACATCCTCCCTCCCCCTCAAATTAATTTTTTGAAAAAAGGATAAAGAGTTGGAAGGGGTGGAGGGCAATTTACTCCACAACATCGTCTCCCACATTAGAACTGATGTCAAGAATATAGGCCTAATATATCTACACTATTGTCTGTGTTTTGTGTGTGTGTATGTGTGTGTGTATGTGTGTGTGTGTGTGTGTGTGTGTGTGTTTGTGTGTGCGAGTGTGTTCATGCGCGCGCGCGCGCGCGCGTGTGTGTGTGTGTGTGTGTGTTGGGTGTGGGGTGTAGGGTTCCTTTAGCATTGGGCTGTTTTCCACTTTCTCCAAACGAGTGTTCGAAGGACTAGACTGTGCAACTTATTCAATGATGCATAATTATTGTGGCCCAAGTACTCAAGGGACATTGCCCAGCAGAGGCCTGATTCTTTTCTGACAGATTTCTGTTACATAAATATTTGAAAGCCCGTCTTCCATCCGTTCCCACCCAGCCCCGCACCACCAGCTCCGACAGAGCTGAACAGTGCAGCCAGCATTAGATTGAGCTTGTCCAATACGAGAGTATCGCTGCTTGAGCTTAAAATCTTCAACTTCGGTGTTTTTACGCCCCAATTGGCACAATTTATATCATTTCGAAAGAGGGCATTCGACCAAGTTTGTCAGGGCCAGCCCGGGCTGAGAGGGATAGAAATCTCAGCAGAAAGAACGAGATACTCGATAAAAAAGATTTTACTCACTCGGGAATCGACCCTGTGTCTCCTGCGTGCGACAGCGAAGCACCTAATCTCTACTTCACAGACACCAGTGCTGTTTGAGGTTTTTGATAAGAAATTGCTTGTCCGACCACAACCACGTACCTCCGGGGTCACCATCTCCCTGTGAAATCACATGTGGCTTGCTGCACAAAAAATATTTCAACTCATTGTAACAGTGGGG
>NW_004797309.1:2217928-2219136 GCF_000002075.1 Aplysia californica | reverse complement strand
CACACACACACACACACACACACACACATACAAAACCGATGTTAAAATATTAATGCACGTGTTTAGTGGTGTATTCATGTTTCTGATATGTACACAATATCTTTAGACTTCAATACGAGTGTGCGTGCTCTTGCACACATTGTGACTGCATTATTACGTTTTAAAACATTGTTTTACAAATAATATACATGGCTCGCCCTCTAGCGTACATCCCTCTTTGTAAAAGCTCAGCACAACGTGCACTTTTAATTTAATTAAAAGAACGACGAGCATGAGATTTCAACGTCCCCGAGAATCAATTGTGGCATAATGTAGATCATTACAACCCGAGTTAAAGACAAGTAATAGTTTTAAAAAACTACAGTGAAATGGAATGAAACATCATCCGTTGCTGAGTGCACGGCATCTCCCATTAGCATTGTGCCAAGATGTAAAGATCGCTGCAGAGCACAAAAAGAAAGAACAAGACAGAATAGATCATGTCTAGACTGTTGATTACAACATAATTTATCGAACATCTCATTGGCTTTAACAGCGTAAAAAATCAGTGAAAACAGCTGCAGTAATGACGCATTCATGCATTGAATATTCATTGAAAGAAGTCAGATCGGATACAAACGTTTATGCCCGCATAATCAATTTTGTTAATCTGCCAGAGCATGGTGAATAATGTGGGCAACGCCCTTGATCCTATTCCCAGACTTTGGCATAGCGTCATAATGGCTGAATAGGGCAGGGCTCGCCAAAGTTTTTCATAGTGGGGGAGATTGCCAGGCTATGATTTTGTTCTTAACAATGCAGTGATTACATAGAAAATAAAAACAACCAGTTTGTTGATTTATCAATACAAACACATACACACACACACATACACACACACACACACACACACACACACACACACACACACACTCACACACACTCACACGCACACGTAGCCTACACATAAATACATAAAGGCAACAGAAATATAGTCGTTTGTGAAATTCCTGTGTGTGGGCGGTCGGACTCGAATGGGGAGTCTAGTTACCGGTCGGAAGTATAATATGATATGACATATTTGTCCCCTTAGAACCAAGTAAGCCCGTGAAAGATTAGCTAGACGCCATGAAGTGTATAAGAAGCACGTTCAGTTTACACTGTAGAGTTAGATGAAACAACTACATTACTTTGGTGCTCATGTTCTGAAAGAGAGAGAGAGATGCGGG
>NW_004797309.1:2213878-2216139 GCF_000002075.1 Aplysia californica | reverse complement strand
TGTGGGGGGGGGATTTGGAGGGGGGAGGAGGATGCAGCCCCTCTGCTGGAGAGATACCACTGACAGGCTATCTGTCGACGGGGAGGCATCGTCTTTCATAACGCATTAAATTTAATTTTCGTTTGCTATCCACCAAAATCCATCAACTCTCTTTCATGCCGATTTGCCCACCGATAGTTGAATAAAAAGATCTTTCAAAACCTGTATTTAAGTGGAGTATAGGGATTAACTCGTATTTTAAAAAAGCTGTCCAAATATGAGCAAAGGTCTGGCTGAGATCTCAATTTTTCCAAGCACTGAATGACTTGAATAATACGTATCTCTGTCCCCGCTTCTGTTGTGCAGGCACATCCAGCCTTGAATGGGGTCGAACATGTACATATAACATTACTGTTATTAAAGTCAGCCTCGTCACAGCCGAGAGCAAGATTGATTTCTTCTCTTACGTTGAATCATTCTTTGCTGATTGTGCAAACATTAAGACAATGTTATTAATGATGCTATCTACTGATGTAGTAAATCTAGTTGTTTCATTGACTATCAAATTATTGTAAGAAAAAAATGGAAGAAAGAAAAACCAAACCACCAAACCAAAAACTTCCGACTGTCGATTGGAACAATGCTATTTGCCTGGAGTTATTTCTGAATTTTTTTTACAACGAATGAGCATCCAACATCCCTGGCGATATAGTCTAGAATTTCCAGATCGAACTCGAGCTCCTGGAACCAACTGCTCTATGTACTTTCCAGATGACCTTTGACCTTCTTAAAGACACATTTGCAGGCACGTTCATATATCCTGTCTGTTCTTAGTTTTTGATATGAATCTCTAAGGTTGAATTCTCCTTTGCATCATTGAAACAAAATCCTATGTAAATGACGGCGAAGGCTAGGCACGAGGATGGCTCGAGTCCAGTATTTTGTACTCAAGTCTGAGCCCATGTCATGTAATTATGAAGAAATAAACTGCAGCAACAAACAAACAAAACAGAATTTGCGAAATCTTTGTTTCTATTAAAATCCACCACGGGGTAAAAAAAAGTAAGAGCCCAAGGTTCGAACCAGTCCGAAGTATTAAACACTTCTCAAACGATTCCTTGCAAGGACTAAATGCAATAGAACTCGAGTGGACTCGCGTACTCGCACACCCCTACTATACCTTTCTTTATGGCTTCGTGATCTTTGCGGCGGTGTCTCTGTATTATAATAGTCAATGAATATTAAACATTCCACGATAGAAGAAAACACATAATGAAGGGTAACAGTAGTAAAATGTGTTAACCCCGCTATTATGTGCATGCAATAACAGCTCTGGGCACTTTTGCTTCCATGTAACGAGTAATGTCTTCTGTGGTGTTCTATATCAGTCTTCTGTCCTCGTTTTCTTACTTTATCATTACCAAATTGCAAACTCTGTTATACACATTTTTTTATTTTCACGAAGACTGCAAGCACAATATAAAAAAGTACATGTAAATGACACACACACAAGATACTGAAGAAAAAGGTACTCTCAAGCTCCACACTCTAATTTTCGCACAAGTGCAAATCAGAAAAAGATAAATGTGTCATGACACGATGGAATCAGGTGCTCGTCAACATTTTGGGCTTGTGGAGTTTTTGGTAACCTTCAAACTTGTTCGTTGCTCTTTCCTTTAATTAATATACCCATCTATCTTGAATAGAAGACGAGATAATATTTTCGATTGAAGGAGGTGGGGGGTCCCCTGGTATTAGAAGTAAAAATTTGCAACAAAACGACCACCATCGTTAGTTGACTTCCATGCCAAAGCTTGAGTGTCCTTGAAAACTGCAAATTTACATGTTTTGTCCCCTTGATCAACTGTTTTTTAAACAGGAAAATCAACACCGAAATGTGATTTTAAGTGGACGTAAAAAGTGCTGAGCCCCTCAAAATAATTCGAAACAAATTGCTCAACAAGCAGGGAAAACAGGTTATTTTCTTCAATTTAATTATTTTGACGAGCGCCTGATTTCCCTACCATGTTTCGCTCACAGCACACCCCCGCGTCCCCGTGTGGCTATTCGTAACTTGGAAAATAGCTCGAAAATGCCAATGTGACCTTAGCGTGTTCTTCTAAATCTCTAATAGGCTTTTCCCGGCGGCGAGCTGGGGTCAGCCGGGGACGGTCACAGAAAGGACAGAACATACGAGAAAGAGACAGCACCTGCGATTATTTGGGTTCAAGCAGTGTATCGAGAAAAAAAAAAAAAATCCATGACGAAGTGAACAGACACAC
>NW_004797309.1:2207548-2211054 GCF_000002075.1 Aplysia californica | reverse complement strand
TGTGTGCGCTGTTGTTTGTGTTTGTGGAGGGGGTGGGGGGATACCAGCCAGTACAGACGGATGGAGCACAAAAAGGAAACAGTAGTTTATAGAAGAAATGGGAGTCGAGTCGGGGAAGGAAAGGGGGAGGGGTAGCTGTCAGAGAACTGAAATGCCAAAGTTATGTGTTGGAGATCGATAGAAGGACATGGTTAACTCGAATACTTCTTAATGAGAATCAAACAAACAGGCCCATTGTAAGTCACATTTTACCCTCTGAGTAAATGACTCCAAATTATCAATTTGACATTTCCAAATCTGCTACTCAGCATCTTATATTGCTGAAGTCTCGCTCTCTTCTTAAGAAAATCTTGTCAAGTTATATCATCTACAGGATTTAAAACAAGTTTTCATAGGATTACCAAAGTGTATCCAAGATAGAGATATTGACGAGGTTACTTTATCTTGGATTACGTCGCGGATGTCACTAACCTGTGTTCTTGATTGTGGGTTGTTTGTGACGTTCCTAAACCTTTCCTCTGACAAGATTCATTCGGATGACAAACCTCTTAAATAACGTTTGGGGGCGACCTATTAACGCATTCTTTATTCTATCATCGTAATGCATCATGTCTAACGAGAAACGGTAATATTTCCATTAAAGACAACCCTCCCCTAAAATATAAAAGAAAAGAAAATCTACGAGCCGAAACCTCCCTTAGAATTCCTAGATCTCAGATTTTCTCCCTTGCAAATACCTCCCGATATTTTAGTGGACTCTCCATCATCAATACATCACCAAAAGAAGAAAAACATAAGGCTAGTGACAAAGAAACAGAAAGTATTAAAACATCGGTAAACATGCGAAACTCCAAGAAGAGATCTAGATCTATACCTATGCAACATATCATGGCAACTTCAGCTATGATTTGAAACCTCACGTAAACTGAAAAAAAACCTGGAGTTTCTAACAAGAAACTTTGATGTCAAGATAGTTTGGCTATGATTTTTAGTCTTCTCTAGCACCTGCAAGACAATTTGGTATACATCCCGAGGATTAGAAGAGTTCCTAGAGTCTAACATACAAACAAACGAGGAAGAAACATAATCACAGCCTATATTATTGGTGGGAGGTCCCCTCTGGGTGGGAGACCCAGGGCCCCCCTCCCCCCTCCCCCAACAACTTAATCCGGCCCCGCCTTTCGTCACCTCCGCTGGTGAGTGCGATTGCACGAGTGTATCTTTAAAAAATATTGCTACATTCCCCGCTAATATTTTTACCTGCAAGATGTGCCCGAATTGACACGTAACAAAAATACAGTTATGGTGTCTTCTGTTTAGTCCTAGAGTAGAACATTCAAACTGGGTAGTTGGAAGGCATCGAAGGTGAAATTAGAGTTTGAACAAAAAAAGTTTTGTGTCACATTTGGCACAGCATTCCATTTGAAATCGATTAAAGTTTTTTGAAATCTCTATGGAAGCCATCCAGGGAAGAAACTGCCCTCCAAGAAAGTCACAGTTAATTGATCACACGTTTTGAGACCCAGAAAGTCTCTGACCATAACTATTATTTTTGTAATGATTTACTCAGGCTCTAAAAAAAAATACTTCCGCCATTCATCCCTAGACTGTTGACTGTACAAGAAATTTAAACTGCTTATGGTTGTAATTTTTCTTTTTTTTTAAGATATCGTATTTGTTTTGAAATTTCAGTTGCTGTCATGATTGGCAATGTCACGGACGACCCTAACTTAAAAATCCTAAAGGGTGGTTCTTGTATACAAATGTGTATTTTGGAAGAAGATTCAATGCTCTCCAAAATAAAGATTATAAATGCTTACTGACACTTGCAATACTGTAAGGTTGTTTGAGAGGCTAGACCTCCGAAATTAACGCCTATACTCGATAGAACCGAGCCAAGAGAGAGAGAGAGCTCTTGTATAGTGCCTTTCCCGAGGATACAAAGCAGGAACGAGCTGAGCTTCAAACCCCCACGAATCCGCAATGTCAGGGTTGCGAATCGAGAAGTATAATAAGTACTAGGATTACCGACACCGCCAATGCTCTCCAACCACTTGACTCGATTCTATAGCAGCGATTAAAATACAATTCAATTCAAAGACATTCACCCTACACGACCTTACAGTACTGAACTGAAAAGATGCTAAACCTATGTCGTACCATACTGTGTGGAGTGGTTTACTTACTCTGGGTCCCTATCTTTTTATTTCTCTCTTTCCTCCACCTACTTCTTCTCGCGTTCTCCTTTTCTTATTTCTCCATTTATTCCTTTCACGTAATTTTTCAGTTGAAAAAGGGGGAGTGGGTATGCTTAATGAATTGTATTCTCGCAGAAATTTAAGGAAAGTGACATTTCAGGACTTTTCAAAGCTCGGGGATACTAACTCACGTTTGTAGCAAATGGACGTTAAAATATTGGTCTTATGATGAATGAGGGCGTTTAACATAGCCAACACAAAACCAGTTTCTCCTTCTCTCCATCCCTGCTCAATGAACCTCCATCCCCCTTCCCTCTCTGTGTCACAGCTAGTATTCCTCAAAATCCCACATCCAGTCACAATTTACATTCACACCCCCCACCTCCAATACGCTCGTATACTATCTCTGGGCGTCTACCCCCCCCCCCCATGCTCCCTTTTCCAACCCCAACTGCCCCCACCACCCTGAAGCTAGATACTCCGTTTCCCCCATCTCCAGCCCTGAGCGAGACAAATCGATCGAGGCTTTAGGTCGTGGAGCTGGCGATTTCTCAAGTGCTCATCAAGGCCTGCCGGCTAACGGACGCTCCACCCTCAGCAGCTTTCTTGATAGTGTGGCTTCACTTCTTGCACCGAACCTCTGGGCCATTTCATTCACAGGATATCTTCAAATTAACTCCCATTTCTGAAAGGGTATTGGTATGGCAATTAGAGATTCATTAGCGATGCCAATAATTGACGTGTCATAGAAAGGGGGAGTCTCAGAAAATTTTTGCCTCTTTATTGGATTGCAATTGGAGATGATCGAATCCATTAAAAAACCCAAAACAAACAAAAACAATCGTTTTTGGTGTTCCACAGTTAAACTAATCACATAAAACTTTATGAAGAAACACTTCTGGCTTTTACCAAATATTGTCAACAAATCTAACAAAATCAACAACAATAAACCTGTGGTTTTAGTAAAGGCAGGTACCTCTGAACGATAACAGCCAGTTAGAGCAGGGACTATTCCCGACAGACAGACCAGAAAAGAAGAGGAACCTACCTGAAACGTTGTCTAAGAGCCTTTTAAGTCTTAAGAAAAAAGAATACTCCCCCCCCCCTACCTAACTGATTGATATAAAATAAAGGCTCTTTGCGTAACAAGGTAACATGCGAACAATATTCGATTAGTTTTAAAGATGATAATGGAGGATATGCACACACACACACACACACACACACACACACACACACACACACACAGACACATACACACACAAACACACACACATACACACCCCCACACACACACACACACAACAG
>NW_004797309.1:2205191-2207448 GCF_000002075.1 Aplysia californica | reverse complement strand
ACACACACACACGCACGCACACGTTCGCGGGCTCACACACACAACATGAAATTTGACTGAATCCTAGAACGTCAAGATGTTTTCTATTGGAAGTGATTGCCAAAGATATGCGAGATTGACATACACTGTTCTTTATGAAGGACAGAAACGAATAACTAAAAACTTCCAATTCGGTGGAGAAGGCTGGGGTGACGAGGGAAGAGGGGTATGAAGGGGATGCTAAAAGGGAGAGGGGGGGGGCGGGTCAGGAGACAACGCTTCTATCTTCACCACATAGCGAGATAATAGTAGACATTGGACTTGATTGGAGAACCCCAGTAGTCAATTTAGATAATGCAAAAGATAAATGCCCAAGTTCTTCTACAGAGAACAGTCACGCAACTTTTCCTTCCTGTCACTACTGTCAGCTCTAAAAGACTCCGGGCACCCGGACTGTAGGAATCAAAATTGTCTGCCACTCGGCCTGTTTCGAATTGCTGACACGACTGTGCTACAATAATTCCAATTTGCATCCCAACTCACCTCTGATCCAGTCCGCTAATGAAAGTCCGTTTCTCGTGCTTATTTCTCTTCTTTTCCGTGCGCTTATTTCTTTCTACAAGTTTGCTGCAGGTCTTTCTCAACTATTCGTTTGTACTGTATGCTCCTTTTCAATTTGTTGACACAGTGTTTTTACGCTCCGCTTGACACCATTTAGATCGTTCAGGAGGAGGGCTTCGACCATGTCCGCCGAGGCCAATCCAGGCTGAGTGGGATACAACTTCCCAGCAAAAAGACCAATAGAGTCGATAAACATTCTCTCCAATGGAGAATCGAACTGGGGTCTTCAGCATACGAATGCAAGGCGTCTAACCACCACACCATAGACGCTGGTTTGGCGTTTGGTGAGCAACATACATTTTAATTCATGGGACCTGGTTGAGCGGAAGCTCAAAACTTGTTTATTGTTTACTTCTTAGTTATAGAATGTTAGTAAGTGCTGATACGTTTTGCTTTTACTGCTGCCCTTACGTGCATATACATATGTAATTAATGTGCAGTTCTGAAAGTTTCTTCTTTTGTGGTTGAACTGGTTTTTCTTGTTACTGTGAAATATTTTATCTTATGTGAATCGCTCAGTGATCATGTGATTGATGTAAAGCGTCAGAGCTTATACTAGTATGGGATAGAGCGTTATAAATGCAATCTATTATCATTAATGCTATTATTAAATGTTGGAGGTAACTCGTGAAACGTAAAGGAGTAAATTAAGACCAAAATGTAACTGGATCAAAACTAATCAATTACACGCATGTGTGCACGCCGTTCACATACATCTATATAGAAAGTGTTTCTAAGCCAAATTAACAGGAACTAAGTAAGGAATAAAAAATTTTTTCGATTACACAATACTGCCAGATTTGATGGTCCAGAACGTGTCCATTTCTTTTGTCTTTTCAAGAAAGGCCACTGAGTGCTATGCAATATTATATACTTAGATTAGGATCTAGGATGAAAAATCATGTGAGCCAAGATTGTCACAAGAAAAACAAAACAAACAAAAAAAAGAAGAAAATTCCTGACACTTGGGACGTGCAACTCATCTTGTCCCAGCGGTGAGGACAGCGGCTTTCTTTCCATCTCTGTCTCAACTCCTGTCTCTCTTATAGCTTACTGACTGCTGAGTCGGTACAATCATCTCTAAATCCAGTTAAGCCAACATGGCGAAAGCTGTTGATAGAATCCATGTTTCATTCTTCTTCAC
Source organism: Aplysia californica (assembly GCF_000002075.1). Classification (NCBI taxonomy): domain Eukaryota; kingdom Metazoa; phylum Mollusca; class Gastropoda; order Aplysiida; family Aplysiidae; genus Aplysia; species Aplysia californica. Next base: position 2,205,704 of record NW_004797309.1, on the reverse strand, counting down.
CAGTATTACCACAACAACCGCTCAGCATTTCGACATCGGGGCGAGTCCCCGTTGCTGAAAGAAATATTATTATTCGTTTGACGCTTTTATTCCCTGCGCAAATTGACCTACGAAATAGCTTTTTCTCATGTGGAATAAGAGGTGACAAAAGGGCCCAAATGTTGAAAGTGGACGGCGAAATATGTCATCTCCGAGTGTTGTGCTCTCTTGGGTTCATGGACAGTGGTCGATGATCACTCACCTCGTGGCTCCCTGGGGACCTGTGGTCAGGCTAATGGACATTCCCTTGTTATCATGCTCTTATGTTTAGGCCAACAGGACACAGGAGAAACACCAGGTCTAGAACTGACTGTAGCCAGTGTCACCGTTTTCCTCTTTTTCTTCCAACCAATTAAGGATTCAAGCTTTAAAAGCTTTTTGCCTTTTGCAACTACCACTTTGGATTCTCCCAGCCGTGCCCTTCCCATCTCTCTTCACAAATACACACACACACACAAACACACACACACACAC
>NW_004797309.1:2203129-2204127 GCF_000002075.1 Aplysia californica | reverse complement strand
GTGTGTGTGTGTGTGTGTGTGTTTGTGCGTGCGCGCGCGTATATGTGTGTGTATGTTTTTCATTGTTTTTAATACATTTCTGGCGTACGAGATTACTTTGCGCAATATAAATGTGATTGCTATTGTTTCTTGAACAAGGCAAAGATATGAACACAAGTGCACACCCCTGTATACACGCGAACACAAACAAACACACATACATACATACACATACAGAGAAACACATAAATGCGGACTTACATAGGACATACAAACTTCAATAAAGGTTCCACATACATACACGTTCAAAAGGCATGAATTATGTGTTGTCAGTGCGAATGGTGTATTTCCCAAATTACAATTGAAGTGTTTATTCATTTATATTTAGTTTATGGATCTTTGAACAGGCGTAATACAGGGTGCCCACTACAGCTGGATCGGGCTGATCGCCCGACTCGATCGCCTGAAACTGAAAACAAACATGTTTGTTTTAAAATACAGGATGCCCACTACGGATGGGATCAGCCGATCGGACTCGGTCGCCTTTTTTTCAACTCGCGTAGTGGGCACCCCGTATGAGAGGTCCAGATCCTCTTCTCTCTTCTGTGCTCACACGTGTGTATAGCGGACATGTTGGTTTTTCAAACGAAGTTGGACAACAAGTTCTCTCCCTCGTGAAAATATTTCCCTCTAACGCCGAGTAAACTACAGTTGCCTATTTTAAGTAATCGAATGTAAGGGTTCTGTTGACCTTGGCAATCAATACGGTGCACCGAAGGCACTTCCAAATTGTAAAGTGCACTGTGTGATAGAGTTGTTCCATTTCACAGTCAAGACAATGTTGTCAAATAGGTTGCGATAGCGAAATAAAGGGGGCGTGGGGGAGAGGAAGATAGATTTTACGGGGTTGGATTGTTAATGCTTGATACGATAATACTCTTCTCGTGTAAGTTATAAGACACTGTCCCCGGCAATTTGAATAATGTTAGTGTCAACCTCAGTTTCCCCCTCTATTGCAC
>NW_004797309.1:2201486-2202850 GCF_000002075.1 Aplysia californica | reverse complement strand
AAAAACAAAACGACAACAACTTACAATCAGAAGAAAAAGGAAACAAACGAAACGAAGTAAAACAAGAACAAAAAAAACCCAAACAAATCTGGCCTCTTCGATTGTGATTTTTGATCCCCCTCTCCTTTTTTTTCGTGCGACAGGGCCAGAGGGTCAGGGCGACTCTTTGTCAGCTAATAACGTGAATTAATTCGCTTCGTCGCAAGGGGGTATTAGTCTGGCACAAGATAAGAAAAGAGGGGAATTTATTTCTCTCAGGTGAATCTCATTATGTCAAGTTGGAACCAAACATGTTCTTAACTTAAAGGTGCCCTTCACTCACAGTGGCAACCCCTTTAAAACCCGGTCTCGTTTACAAGAAACTCAAGACTGTAATTACCCTCATGAAATTGAGAGCAGAGATCGCGAAAAAGAAAACTAAAAGGTTTTCACTCACTTAGGGTCCCTAAATTTGACAGAGTTACTGTACGATTTTTTTCATGGGAAGGCCATTCAAAATGATTTCAGGCAGACCAGAAAATGTTAGTTTTGGACTTAAATTTGTCAATCAAGTTTTAATTATCTAGAAGGTATAGTTGACAAACCAATCGTGGTGAAAGGGACTCCTGTCTTGATGTGCAATTGAGGATGAACATAAAATGTTTGTGGCAGTGTGAGTGACAGAGAGAACTATTACAGTAGGTAACTACTTTCTGTGAAAATAAATGGTGGAATGGTAAAGGTTTAACGCCCTTATCTACACTTTTAGGTTAGATTTATCTAAGACGCGGGGCCTCCGAGATTAACGTCCGTCTTCGAAAGGACTGAGCCAAGTGGGAAAATTGTGTAAAGTGCCTTTCCCAAGGACACAAAGTCGGGCCGGACTGAGGCTTGAACTCCCGAATCGCTGGCAATCTCACGATTACGAGTCCAGTAGCCTAACCACTAGACTACCGACGCCCACTATTATTTTCAGTAAATGCGAGACCAAGCCTTGTAGATGTTTTGGAACAATCCGTGAAATGTCATTGAGGCATTACGGCGTGTCTCGGTTGTGCTAACGAATGAGATGTCGAACTATCAACGTTCTCCCTAAGATTGGGGGAGTAGGGGGGGGGGGGCTGTAGGATCAGATTCGTTGCAGCTATCACCAGTACTTAGCCTACAGGGGACTGGTGAAACAGTAGTAAAGGAACGGGTTAACCGTTAAAGTATTCGTTCCGCTAGCATTCTTCTCAAAAGAAAAACACTAAGAAATCAAATTTAAAAAAGAGAAAACAAAAAGCAAGAACTCAACCACCACCTAACAAAACACAAACGTTACACACATACACACACACACACACACACACACACATACACACACACATACACATACACACACA
>NW_004797309.1:2197809-2199336 GCF_000002075.1 Aplysia californica | reverse complement strand
TCTTCTTCTTCTTCTTCTTCTTCTTCTTCTTCTTCTTCTTCTTCTTCTTCTTCCCAGTAACAGAAGAATCATTTTGCAGTTTTCTTGTTTCCTCACGTTGAATCATCCTATTGTCTTCTCGTTTTCAAGAACATAACATTATTGATTAGCGAGGAGCTCTCATTACAGTGAGACCATTATTTATAAGACAAAGGAAACACTACAAGGAGGGTAGTGGACACAGAAGTCATTGTTTGATACTTTTTCTCAAAGCTATTTTGCTTTCAATGCTCCAATAAGTTTGAGAAGCACTTTACCATTTACTGCTTCATTCTCCTTTTAGGTCAATGTTCACGGTTTCTGAGAAAATTAAAGCTAACATTATTACAGGGTGGTGTCTTCAGGCCTTGCTCCGGGCACCCATAATAAATTAATACTAGAAAGGCTTTGCGTGCTAGGGTTTGAAAGGTTAAAGGGCAACAGGGTCGGCTAGGGGGGGGGGGGCGGTCAATAAATATACATATAAAGACAGAACAAAAGGCAGAAAATCCTTCTTTAATGTTCTATCTAGTCGACTTTTACTATCTCCTCTAAATTTGACTGACAATCCCCACCCCAACCCCCGCTCTCGGTCCCCTCTGTTTCTCCCTCCCTCTCTCTGTCTCTCCCCCATATTATCTCTCTCCCCCTCTCTCTGTCTGTCCTCCCCCCTCTCACTGTCCCCCCTCTCTCTTACTTTGAATCTTTCGCCTACTCCCTCTTCCTCTCTCTCTCTGTTTCCTTCTCTCTATCACTCCTACTCTCTCTCTCTCTATCTCTCTCTCTCTCAATCTATCTCTCTCTCTCTCTCCCTCCTCCACCCCCCCAATTGTCTCCTGCCGCCTTCAGGCAGTTCTGTTCTGTATCTGTATTATTCGTACCTGTTCCCTTCTCTATACTGTGTCTATTGTTTTGACTCGTCTAAACCTACAACCGCTTTGACGACTTTGAAACCGTCTATACACTGAAAAGATGAGTTGTTTGACGAACTGGGGTGTATGTATCCAGATTTATTCTCGCGATTCCTCCAGTTCCTCAGACGTTTGGGGCTGTTTGGTTGTTGAATATGTTGATTTTCCATCTCATCCCACCTATTATTACGTTCAATCAGAGAGTTTTATAGCAATACTGTAAACCTTCTCTGGTTCAACTTGGGATGGATCTGGTGGTACAGTTAGCCAGTTTCCGACATTGATGTGATTGTTCTGGAGTTGTTCAGTCACAATGTGGGCGATATGCGGTCTCGCGCTCTCTTGTAGAAAGACAAATGGAGCAAGAGTTGGGGAAGAAATTAATTCCGATTTTGTAAATTAAAAATTGGGGTGCTCAACTTGTGATGGATGGGTTTTTTTTGTTGCTAAAATGAAAACTTAGAAGGACATCCTTAAGGCTGCTTCTTTGATGTGTATGTCCTCTGGAAAAGGATCATATTCTCCGGAAAAATTTGTTGACTACAGTATTTGATTTCCTTGAGTTTTTCTTTTCCGCTATAATAACCCCTCCCCCCCC
>NW_004797309.1:2186901-2197002 GCF_000002075.1 Aplysia californica | reverse complement strand
CCCAAGATCTGGAATGCTTTTGCCAAGTAGTTTAAGAGAGATTAGATCTTTTGATTCATTCAAAGGTCAGCTGAAATCATTCCTGTTTTTAAAATGATAAGATGAATATTTAGAGCGATTTGTGTTACTGTTGTATTGTATCGTGAAGCACTCAGAGCATGTGTACTTTATCCGTGGCTGGACACTTATAATCTTACACAAAGAAGAAACACAGATTTGCATATTTCGCAATGAGCATGTTATTGCTTGCATTTTCAAAATTTAAGACAAAAAGAAAAAAAGAACCATAAAGTCTGTACGAACAAAGAAGTTATACTTCAAAACAGAGTGTCTTGAAACGTTGTCGAATGACACAAATGCACGGTTTCAAAGAGTTGAATGATCTGACAACTGTGAAATACCGTTCTTCAGATAGCTCACAGCTACACACACACAGAGACAGTGTTACGCACCGGTTTACCAGAATAAGTGTAAACTCTCAATGATGGGAGGGGATTTTGGGAGGATGAGTGCGGGTAGGGGTGTTGATGGAGATGGTGGTGGGGGTGAGTGATGCAAATCCAATGGCTGAAATAAGGAAAGAAACAAAAACAACAACAAACAAACAAGCAAAACAGAAAAAAAACCAACTCTTCTTCAGTGGGAAGAAATACAACCATACAGTCTAGGCTTCAGTTACATTGAGCTCCTTTTTTGTTAAGTAATAGCTTAACAGCATTGGAACACAAATAGGTCATTTAAGTGCCGGAGATTAGAGGCGTTACTAGAGAAGTAAAGTACAAAAAAGAAGAAAGGGAGAAGAACAACAACAACAAAAAGGAAGGAGATAAGGATGGTAGCAAACCACACCGGAGCACCCGCCAAACACCCACACGGTCGGCTTCGACAATGAAAGACACAGGATGTGCTCTCAGCCTAAGAAGCCTTGTCGTAACATGCGAAAAATGGTCGGCCCATATAACCAGATATAATATACCATCCCCCATAGCAACAACAGCCACAAAAGGTCAGCAGACAAAATAATGAGCTGACAGTAATGTTTCCTCTGGTTTCAGATTTCTTTCTTGGTGGAAAAAAAAATCAGAAGGGTTTTTTATATTGGCAAGTAGGTTTATATTTAAATCTCACTCTCAAGCTTTTCGTGAAGTTGATGTGGGATAAGTAGTTTAAAAAATACCGCATTTTCACAGTATAAGTAACTGAGAAGGCGCATTTTAGAAACAAGAACTCCCGATACTTCAATTATTGGCATCATGCTGAACTACAGAGCGAATGATTCTGTTTCGAATTCCGAACCGGGGCATTGTTAAACCTGTGTCATTTTCTTTTTGAGGCAGAAACAGGGTGCTGGCGGTTCTCTGTGCTTCTCAGTCCTTCCATTAGTCATTCAAATTTTCAATAAGACTTTATCTCATAAAACAACCCCTAAGAACTCTGCCATACCGGTGAAGCAGAGGAGTTATGCGATGCTTTTAAAAAAGCTTGAATTCGCCCAACAAGCTATCATTTTCTCCCCCCCACCCCCCACAAACACACACACCCTTTCTCTCTCCTTCCATATAGGCGTCACATAAATTATGAATCGAAACGAGGTCGTTTTCATTGAGTTCGTATTGATTCAAATTAACATCATCTGGAAAGTCTGGAAATTACCTCCTGGCAGAGTGGCCTCAGTGACAAGAGAATCGGGTTCAAGGCTGAAAACGTACAATTGTGAATGATTGTTAATTAACCTGCGGCCCTAACATGTTTTCTTTTTGTTAATGTGTTTTACTATTTTAGATATTTGTGTATAAATTAATACTTGTGCTTGTGTAGGTGTGTAGGTGATGTGTGTATGGTATATTATGTATTGTATTATGTGCGACGGGATGTAAGTGTGTGTATGTTTATGCGTGTGTTGTGTGTACATGCGTGCGCGCCCTATGTGTGTATGTGTGTGTGTGTATGTGCGTGTATGTGTGTATGTGTGTGTGTGTGTGTGTGTGTGTGTGTGCGCGTGTGTGTGTGTGTATGTGTGTCGGTGAGTGCGCATGAGTAAATGAGTAAGTGTATTTATTGTATATGAGCATGAGAATGTTCTAGCGAATGATGATGTTACACCTCAAAAATTCGAAGGTAAGATTTTAGTCTGACTGTAGATTTTTTAAACGTAGGTAAACCTTTTTTATGGGAGCTTTTTTATCAGCTCGCTTTGAGACAAAAGATCACAGTAACGCAAGTCTTGTTCCTTGACTTGCCTGCTTCTTGTTGACCCAAAACCCCGTCATTTCTTTTGCAACTCGAAAGCAGCTTGTGATAACGAAGGTGTGCATGCTGCTGGTACAGTAGACCATCTTTAAAATTCAAAATGATCTAAATGACACTGGTAAGAACCATAACAAAACAACAAAAACAGCCGCACTAACAACGACCATGGCACAGTTAGAGTAACAACTACAGCTGGGGACATAAGTACCACACCTGACCAGATCGCAAAGACAGAGAATCGAACAGAAATAGTATAAAGATGATAAATTGATAGCCGTGTTTCGATGGACAAACCCATTTCAAAGTCACGATTCTTTCATGCTTACCTAGCAATCAATGGAAGCAAATCATTGCGGGAAAAGGATAGTCTGTGTATAATTTGTCAAGTGGTGGATTCTGAACCCGCCATTTTCACAGCGTTATATTTTTCCTTATCAACTGGGAAATGAGTGTCTACAAAGCAGAAGATTCGAATAGACATTTGTCTTAAATCGATTGCAACAATTTCCGCCCAGTAATGATCTCAAAACGTCAGAGGTCTCTCTTTAAACATGTTGTCATTGACATTTTAACGTTGAGATGAGTCTTTGTCCACATAAAACTATCATAGAAAACGGGAAAAATATTTTCCTGTTGGCATTGATAAAAAATAAGTCGAACACAATTGGTTTTATCTAAATAATTATCATCGTTAAAATGAAACTCCAACAACAACAACAACAGCAACAAGAGAATAACAACAATCAACACAACACCCACCAAGTCTAAATAACGTAAAACTCGGAACCACAGATAGAAAGGTAACCTGAGCTCAAGCCATTGATTACTGAATTGTACTGTATAAATCTTAAGAGTAGTTTTCTTGCCTGAATACGAATCCTGTTCTCATAAAATACATGCTTTTAGAAATAGTGTAAAATCTTTCCCATTGTCTCCATTTCTCACTCTGTCACATATTATGCTTTTAGTAAAAAGACAAATAATAGTTGGGGAAAAGGGATAATTAGTTCTATCTTTTGCAATTCTTTTCTTTTAATCCCCCGAGTGCAATTTGGCGAGATATACTAGAGCTCAATCATTTGAATTGGTAACATCCCAAAAAGTTCAGTCCGGTCCACCGGGCGGTGTGTGGTATAGCTATAGGAGCAGAGAAGCTGTAAAAACTACAATTTCAGTGGAACGTATGGTCTTTGAATACTTACCATTCTCTTTTTGTTATTTTTTTAAAGGATGTTTAAAGACAATGAGTAGGAACACACTGCATTGTATTAAACTTTCAAACATGTCTTTATAACTTTTTCTCTTTTGTGCTCTTGACCTACATTGTGTAGACTTACAAAGGCCAAGCTCATTAAGCCACTCAAAAGTACACAGACGTCAACATTATAACGCGAGTTTCGATTTCTCAAAGCTATTTCCAAACTAATTTACAGTCAGACACTATTGAACATTTTCCCTACGAGATTGTTAACTCAGTTTTGGAAATCTAATTAAATTCAGACAAAACTGAAAGTAGTTGGTGGCGATGTAGAAAAAACTCACATCATACTAATGGAAATGTCGGTGCTCCATTACCGGTTGTAAATAATACCCTGGCCGGGGTACTTGATAGCTAGCTGGACTCACTGAGAGTTAACCTAGATCAATGAGGACAAAAAAAAAAAAAACCAACCCTACCGGCTTCTGACAATTCACAGCACTTTAGTTTTTTCAAAGGAGTAGAATACATCAATTGCACTGCTGCAGAGATTATCTTCAGATCCCGACAGATCTTATTTGTTGTTGTTTTCAACAATCTTTCTAACTAAACCTTGTTATGGTAAGACGGTAACCAAGGAGAAGTATAGTAAGGATATCTCTTTCCAAGAGGACACACTAAAGTCTGGACCCATGACTAGTCAGTTTCCCTTTCATGTCAACCTTGCCACCTCATACTCATAGTATGTTGGAAATATGAAAGCAGAGTGAACCAAAAATACATACGCGTTGACAATATAACTTAATCATCACCATCTAAATTTATGACAAGCACAACAGCTACAATGACATCAAAGACAGTAGACAGTAAAAAAAAAGCTACACAAGAACACTTTTCAAGCATTTCTTATCATGTGCTTGAAGTAAATGAGAACTCCAGCTTCCAGTATCACGCTGTTCTGATGCAGGTAGTTATATCATCACTCAGTGGTTGTCCCTGTCCGTCGTCTGCTGTGTCATGGTGAGATAACACTTTGTCATTCTTTTTCCGGATGTGGGATAACAACCATTTGCGAGGCATCGTGGCGAAATCAGGCGGTCGGCAAAATAATGAAATCGAAGAAACCGACAATTTCCCGCCAATGTTGAAAATCATAATTATTTTAGTCAACACCTTTTTTTCCATTTAAAAACACCTATTTGCTTGGATTTTACTGAAAAATGTAAATTTTCAGTTTCCACGGACGCTCAAGCTATGGAAGTCACAAACCGTTGTGGTCATTGTCCCGCTAATTTTACATCTGAAACCAGGTCCTCTATTGGCAAATATCTCGTCTTTATTGAAGATAAATCTGTATGTTTTTCGTCAAAAGCAAGACAAATGAAAAGGTTTTAAGATGAAACTAATTACCCAACATTCCAAAAATTGACAAGCGCCTGACTCGACTGCGTCGCGACACATTTCATCCAGCATCTTCGTCAATCTGCTGGGATGGCAGGCACACAGCAGCCTAGCCCTTGAACGAGAATAATTGTTTCTTTATAGAAGTAAATGATTTTTGAGAAAATTGTGATAAAACATTGTTTTTTTAAAAATCTGGTCAGTTTGTTGAATTGTATCCAAAAGACACTCCCTCAAGAACCCCCCCCCCCCCAAAAAAAAAAAAAAAACCCTAACAAAACAAGAACAAAGAACGCACACAAGAGATGTTGAGAGTGGTGTTTGGAGAGGTAAGTTACTGGACCTATTTCATTCCTGGTAGCAAAACTGACACACCAATTTCCAAAATGAATGTTCGGCGAAAACCATCTTTAATCTTTAAATCTAGAGAGGTTTCCCGTGTAGAAGAAAGGGGGGTATATGGAGAATATTGCATCCATGATAGATTGTGGATAAGTACAGACGTAGGATCTTATATGGACGATACCGTTGTATGAGATTCATAGGGTTCTATCTTCATTATTCCAATTACAGGTACTTTTGAGATTTTGGATGTCCAAGCTTGTGCATTTTTAACGCAAAGGGAGATAGAATCTTTGCATGTATATTTTTCTCGGAGCAGACTTGTGGCCCAAAATAACACCACAGGACAAGTACTGAAGAAAAAGAAGAAAGATCCTGAAAAAAAAGCTTAAAGCTCTGCACTGGCTTCCAGCTGATAAAAGAATGCAATATAAGGTTTCTACCATCAGTTATAAACACTTAACAATATTGCTCCGTCATATCTCTCGGAGCTTTTAACACCGTATGTTTCATCCCGTTAGTTGCGGTCATCCACAGACGCAACAAAATTCAGAGCCCTTATAAAGAAAAAATCAAGATCTTTTGTTTAAAGAAGTTTCTCATTTTTAACCTAAAATTTGGAACTCCTTGTACAAGGACGTCAGAGAAATAAAACATTCTAATACGTTTAAGCCATTGCTGATGACTCATTTGTTTAATTCTTAGTTGTAGTGTGTTAGTAAGTGTTTATATCATTTGATTTTACTGTTGTCCTTACGTGTGTGTAATTCATGTATGGTCGAGACAGTTCTTCATAATGCGGTTGAACTAGTTTTCTTGTTATTGTGAAATGTTTTATCTTGATTGAATGGACTATTACGCACAGTGATCACTTAAATCACCTACCTGGTAATAGTGTTGATAAGGGGGTTAAACATAAAATACCATATCAATAACATGACTCTAAATATGAAACGCGATTTACTTTTAACTCACCAATAAAGCAAGCTTGGGGAGTTCAACTTAAGATGTACGGTTTTCTAAGGATGAATATTTTGACCGCAAAACAGAGTGACTGATAGGAAAGTAATTATCAAAATTTTAGAATAGAGTTTCTTTTCGTAAGTTTAAGGCATTTGATCAGATTTTTGCATACCTTTCAAAACCTAAACGGGTCTACTGAAACAAACATTTATTTAAAAGCGTGCCCTCCCTCACGCACAAAAAAAGAGTTTGTCCGTATCTGCTCTGGGTTAAAACTATTTTTCTGTAAAAAAAATTAATAAATAAACGACGAATACAGAATTGGATGGACAATAAAAATAAAAAGAGTAGAAGCGAGAGGGGGGACAAACCTGGTTCCAAAACAGGGACCGATTCTCAAATATTTGAACAATAAAAAAGTAAGGGAAATAACCAGTAAAAATGACTTTGAAAGTTTGAAGTTGTATAGAACAGTTTGAGCCCTTGTTTGTGTACTCTGCAGCAACTCATCCTCGCTGAACAGTCTTCCCATGCAGAAACAATATTTGCAAAACTATCTCTGTAACCAAATGATGCTGTTCTTGCTTGCTGTATTGTTATTTTTCGTATTATATTCATGTGGGGGATTTTTTTTTGTCGTCAAGGACGCCTGTTCTTCACTTTGACGGGAGCCTTTATCATTAGTGTCATTTATCTCCATGAATTAATACGGAAGCATCAATCATGACTCTGACACGATTGTTCATCTCTCCCACTCAGACGACAGAGGCCTGTCATTGTCCCAGTTGATTCAGATACGTTAACAGCTACACAAAGCACACAATTTTCACCTCACACTCCTCTGTAAAACAAAATGAAACTGAGGGAAAGATAAAAGCTCCCCAAAACCCACTATAACCCCCTTTGAAACGAAACCAAATTGCAAGTTTTTTCATGCCATGTCTCTCTACCCCTTCCTTTTAATCTCCCCTCTGTCTGTCTGTCTGTCTGTCTGTCTGTCTGTCTGTCTGTCTGTCTGTCTGTCTGTCTGTCTGTCTGTCTGTCTGTCTGTCTGTCTGTCTCTCTCTCTCTCTTTCTCTCTCTCTCTTTCTCTGTCTCTGTGTCTCTATCTCTCTCTCTTCACACACACACACACACACACACACACACACACACACACACACACACACACACACACACACACACACACACAAACACACATGTAGACACCTCTTAGACCGCAGCTCATTACATAGTGTATACGCTATATTGTAATAATGTTCACTCAAAGTACATAAAATATACACAATTTACCATTACGAAAATTGTTATGTCGCTTTCATCTCGTCCAATTCCCCCCCCCCCCCCTCTTTTTTTTTTTTAGCCCCAACGGTTTTTACTTTTTTTTCTCTATCATTATCACCCCCACCCTCTCGCTCTTTCCCCTCTATCTATCTATCTATCTATCTATCTATCTATCTATCTATCTATCTATCTATCTATCTATCTATCTATCTATCTATTTATCTATCTATCTATCTATCTATCTATCTATCTATCTATCTATCTATCTATCTATCTATCTATCTATCTATCTATCTAAAAAACTAGTATCTGGCTCACTTTATACCCTTCCTGTAATCCTTGAACTGTGACTGCAAAAGAAACCTCGAATCATTTCAGCTTGCGCCAGTTGATTTATATTATTACCAAAGGTGCGAGTGCTCTGGTGTGTTTTTCTCCTTCTTTTCTATGAGACGACTATTGTCCTTAACGCTCCTCTTTCTCTTATCTTTGCTATTCTCTTGTAACATCTGTAATCTTTGGGTGGCACTTACACCACCTTATTGTGTTGCAAGTGCCACAAAACTCTTGCTAAAACTAAATTCCCCTTGGTGGCGACTGACATATTTGACATCTCTTTCAGAAATTTAACACTATCAGTAGAACCATCATGTTATCGCCAGAGCCTGTATTAAACTGAAGTGAAAATAGCTAGCCGTTTCGGTTACTGCGACACCCTATAATATTATTACATTATCAGATATTTTCAGGGAGAAGAGCTGCTATTTTTGTCTTTGGCCACAGACGGGACGCTAGCGGAAAGGGAAATAATTGACCTACTGGGAGGGAGGTGGAATAAAAATCAATACCCAATGACATTTTATGCGGAACGGTCTTGGCGAACATCTTTCAAGACCTGATTTTCTAAGACTGAGAGGAGATGGCTATTCTTAGAGCACCTAGGTTGGTGATAAAACCCAATTCAACCTCTTAATTTTCCCTGTCCTCTCGAATTCCTTTGCTGTCTACCAATCTTTTGTCTATTTATCATACGATTGTATTTTGGATTCAACGACAGCTTCAATACTAATGGATTATACCCCCCCCCCCACAACGTATACGTTTTACTATTAGTATTGCTCCAGCAGTCCCTTAAAACACTCGTGGTTTCCATGGAAAGCTGTGGATTACATGCACTCAAACACCAACAACGTGATACGATATTTCATTGTCTATAACCGGATACTCATTACCACTTGTGTGAAATGAGTAAAATTTATGTTAAGCGTCTTTCCCAGGACACATCGTTGGGTCCCTGACTGAGATAATTCGAATCCACTACCCTACAGTTTCTAATTCGTTATCCTAACCACAAGGCCACCAACGATGCATATACCCCAACAGTGTTACAATTATCAAATTTTTATTATTTTTTTTAACGTTGGAATTGGGGATGCATATCCTTGTAGTTTGAAACCTATCCTTTTTACACTGAAAATGCTGACGTATTCATATTTCGAACTCAACTTGCTGCAGCAAAGCAGCGAATAGGTTTACGCTTTGTGAGAGTTAATTGGATCGACCAAATATAATCGAAAGTTCTAGATCTAGCAGTCAGTTGCTCGAAAGAAAAAATCGTGTTAGGTTGATTTGTACACTGAACGTTCTATTCACTTACAACAGTCGATAAGTAGACCAAGAATGTATTGATTTTCGTGACGGGACTATAATTATCTGGGCCAGCGGAGGCAAATCAATAATTGTTGAAAAGAGGACTGAACTCAGGCTGATGCTCTCTGTTTGTTTCTCCCAGAACTAGACGCTCAGATAGATGTACAAGAACGAAACGGGCCAGGCCCGTCAAACTAATCGAATGAGCTCTTTCCCGAATTGACCGCGCTCTGACTGTGGAGCGTCCTGTTGCATAGGGCAGAGAGCTAGAGGATTGAACTTTAAATGTGTGCAGAACCATGCGAACGATTCGATCCTCGCTGCAGATGGTATGGCAAGCAAACAGGAACTGCATGTACATCACAATTATTTAGTTGTTCTCTGCTTACTGTGATATTAGACGGATTGCAAATGGTTGTTTATTGCCACAGCGTGGTTAGAAGAATTTTTCCTTGTGCATGGAGGGCAATTAAAGCAGCAAAGCAGAGAAGAAGAACAGATTAAAGAATGGGGGTTTAAAAGGGGAAATCTTAGAGCAGACATAACCACAATCGAATTTAATGTAATATTGTGTTCGTGTGTTCGTGTGTGTGTGTTGGGAGAGGGAGGGGGGCACAGGCAAAATGGTTAACAAATTAACGGCGTCGGTGGTCTAGAGATTAGACTCTCGGGCTCTCAACCGTTAGGTCGTGGGTTCGAATCGCTTCCAGGGCTCAACGTTGTGTCCATAGGAGAGGCACTTTACATAAATTTTCTTCACTCCCCTTAAATGGGAATGGATTCCCGGTTATAAACAATGGAAAATCTTGTCAGTTAGAATTTTTACCGTATGCTTTCAGGGAAGCCAAAAATATTTTAAGTGGTCTAGAGCCTGTCCGGACAATAATAGTAGTAAAAAGCGCATGGAGTATGCTGTAAAACGTGAATATGCGGTCTATCAATTGCAGTATCATCCTCATCATCATCATCATCATCATCATCATCATCATCATTATCATTATTATTATTATTAT
>NW_004797309.1:2184176-2185509 GCF_000002075.1 Aplysia californica | reverse complement strand
CTTCCCCTGTTTTTAACTCCTTCTTTATCTCTTGTTGTCTGCCTGTTTGTCTGTCTTTTTGTCTGTCTGTCTGTCTCTGCCTGTCTGTCTCTGCCTGTCTGTCTCTGCCTGTCTGTCTCTCTCTATGTCTCTGCCTCTGTCTCTGTCTCTGTCTCTCTCTCTCTCTCTCTCTCTCTCTCTCTCTCTCTCTCTCTCTTCTCTCTAAGAGCGACGCCCTTAGACATACAAAGTAGAATCTATAGAAGTTGAAACTTTTCAACAACAACAACAACAACAAAAACAACAAAATAGATTAGAAGTTCTTCAAATAGTGACGTAAAATATATGGAATGACCGGCAGACAGGCAGACATGCAGTCATACCGCCATAATGATTGTTTGAGAATAAAATATAAGATCTAAAACACTAATGCCTCAGTTTCTATAAATATAGGACCATAATTATTGCACGATTGTGTTTATACCTCTTACTAAGATCGCCGGCTTCAGCAACTAAACAGATACGTTTGCCCACTACCATAGATAGACATACAGTCATGTCGCTTAGGAGGCACTGATAACCCTACAGACATGTGTATTCGCACCTGCCCTTACTTGGGTACAGCATACAAATGCTGTGACCTATTTTTCTTGGCTTGACAATTATCGACTCTCCTCTAGGTTATATCAGTCTCAGAGTGAAAATGAACCTGCATACACTCTGGCCAATAGTCCGAGACACCTGCTTACCCCTGGACTGATTCAAAAGCCCAAACGTTTGCCAGTGAACTTGTCGCAGCACACGGGAGGACACCACACCTCAGCTTGTCATGTGATCAGACTTCTAAATATAGTAACAAACTTTATATGGGCGTACCATTGGGTGGTGGGTCGTAGCGATTTATTTTTAGTTTCGGAATCACCTTTCAAGGAAAAGTCAGTGATTCAGTTTTCGAGTGAACATTGTTGGGAAATCATTTAAATACGGGCGCTTCCACCGAGTTCTCCACAACAGTTTCCACTGCTGCAACTTGAGGAACAACTCTACAGAGCAAGAGGGCCCGTTATATGCAGAAGAAAAATCACTCTTTGCTATTATTTCGATCAACAATTTCTTGGCCTGCCTACAGCCTTCAAGCTTTTCTGCCTGTCACTAGAAGTGAGTATTGAATGATTGTACGTGCAATTAATAAACCCTAAGAATTGTTTAATCAAGCACCAAGTTTAAGTGCGTATACTAAGCTATATTTTTTTGGTAATAGATAAAAGGGAGAGAAAAAGAGAGAGAAAGAAAGAGAGTGAAAGAGAGATTAAAGAAGAACAGAGAGAGAGAGAGAGAGAGAGAGAGAGAGAGA
>NW_004797309.1:2181554-2184065 GCF_000002075.1 Aplysia californica | reverse complement strand
AGAGAGAGGGGAGGGGGCGGATGGAGGGGCAAGGGGGCGTAGGCTGCATTAATATCATCCATTTTTCCTGAAGGGAGTCCCTTTTAAATTATTGCAAGATACTTTAATCAATACCACTGACATAAAGAAATAATTGTATAGAGTGTCCTCTGTGCAAACGGGTAAATTGCTTGATCCTCTTGTAAAAAGCCTAAATATATCTGAGGCTCATTACATTTACTCTCTTACATTCTGACACAGTTTATCCAAATAAAATAATAAGTTCAGGATTGTATATGAAAAACCTGTTAAATGAAACAAGGCTCTCATGAGCACCTTTTTTCGAACATGCTTTACAATAAAATACTGAAGTATAAAAGTATCAAATAATCTAACTTCCTTTTATGTCCAGTAAATGGTTCCCGAAAGAACAATTTCATTGTAGCAAACACGATGAATTCCATAGCCATGCTGCCAAAAATGGCACAGTCAGATGTAACGTAATTCTTGCTCAAGGAGCTGTAGAAGATGATATCCAAAATCAAAATGAATTCTGATATGTCCTAAAATGAAGGAAAAAGAAAAGTAATCTGTCTTCAAAAACAGGAAAGAACTGTTAATTAGGATATATAAAATCTCTTGTAGGCAAGATTTAGCTTTCCAAATTATAAACCTGTTGTTCAAACCTTTATTACTCGACAATAAACAAACTCAACAACCTGTACAGACAAGGTTAAGCACCCTGCCCCACCTTTCCCTGTTGTTTTATTAAACTGTAGAATTTTTTACGCCCTCATCTATACAGTTTAGATTATCCCTGATGTTTTAGTTTTTTAAAGTTTTAGTAGAGGTTTTACTGCGCTAGCAACTGCATAAGCTGATATGAGCGCAAGAATCTCTGATGTTTGAGTGAAAAGAGGTGTAGTTCCGAAACTCAAAACAGTCCTTATTTTTTCAGAAAATCACGATGACCAACACAAACTACGTCCATTCCGACAACACTGAGCCCATTGTCATCGACAACGGGTCAGGCATGTGCAAGGCCGGTTTTGCCGGTGACGATGCCCCAAGGTGTGTGTTTCCCGCTATCACAGGACGCCCCAAGTACCAAACTGTCATGGCTGGTATGGGCAACAAGGATTGCTATGTTGGCGACGAAGCCCAGGCCAAACGTGGAATGCTGTGCATGCATTACCCTGTAGAGCATGGAATTGTCACCAACTGGGATGATATGGAAAGGATTTGGCATCACACTTTCTACAACGAACTGCGTGTAGCACCTGAAGAAAATCCAGTACTCCTGACAGAAGCTCCACTCAACCCAAAAGCCAACAGAGAGATGATGACCCAAATTATGTTTGAGACCTTCAACGCCCCTGCTTTTTACGTAGGCGTCCAGGCTGTACTTTCTCTGTACGCCTCTGGTCGAACCACTGGTGTGGTGATGGATTCTGGAGACGGTGTTACCCATTTCGTGCCGATCTACGAGGGTTATGCTCTTCCCCACGCCATAAAAAGAGTCGATCTGGCAGGTAGAGATCTCACTCACTACCTACGTAGAATCCTCAACGAGAGAGGCTACAGTTTTACCACCACATCTGAGATGGAGATTGTAAGAGACATGAAAGAGAAGCTCTGCTACGTCGCTATGGATTTTGACCAGGAAATGAGCACTGCTGCGCAATCGTCAAGTGTGGAGAAGTCATACGAGCTGCCTGATGGCTCAGTTGTTACTATTGGAAACGAGCGTTTCCGATGTCCTGAAGTCTTGTTCCAACCGTCATACACAGGTCGTGAATCCGCAGGTGTTCATGAGCTTTTGTACAACTCCGTTATGTCTTGTGATATCGACATTCGCAGAGAACTACTCCACTCAACAGTCCTCTCAGGGGGAACCACCATGTACCCAGGCCTGGCCGATAGGATGCAGAAAGAGTTAGAAAACTTGGTGCCCCCATCCAACAAAGTTAGGGTCATTGCACCGCCCGAGCGAAAGTACTCAGTGTGGATCGGCGGATCCATCATGGCGTCCCTATCTACTTTCCAACAGATGTGGATCTCCAGGCAAGAGTACGATGAGTGTGGTCCCTCAATCGTCCATCGCAAGTGTTTCTAAGAAGTGGGAGATCACGACATTTTCATCACAAAACTTTGACAAGAATGGAAACTATATTTAAAGTGTCCTAGATCTGACATTATTGATCTATTCTGGGTTCTATATGAGAGTTTGAAGAAAGGTGAAAAGGACTTTAGGTAGTGCCTAGTTTACCTGTGAGTGAGTGAGTGAGTGAGTGAGTGTGTGGTCATGTATAGTTCAGCGTAGCCTACGTAGTTTCGCCTGTGATCTTGTTCATCTTACATATCTATATTCGCATTTTTTTCTATGCTACAATTTTGCACAGGTGCTGGCACCTTACCTTTCATTGTAAACAAAGGGCTTAGTGAGGGAGAGTAAGCGAATGATAGAGAGAGGAAGGAAAGATGAAGAGAGGGAGAGAGAGAAACGGGGAGAGAGAGAAAGAAAGAAAGAAA
>NW_004797309.1:2169713-2181454 GCF_000002075.1 Aplysia californica | reverse complement strand
ATAGCTTTCAGATTTTGTATTATCTTATTATTACAACAGCATAATGATACTTATGTAAATATAGCACAGAAAATAATTTTATTCCTAAAAGTAATACTTATTCCAATACAATCTACACGTTGAAGTGTCCTGTTTTCGTTATATCTAAAATCACAAAAAAAACCGGGTCTCAGAGGTCGCCTGTCTTAATGTTATAACTTCGTTGTTGCTTGATTAAATCTTTGCTTTTTCGTTAAATCAGTACCCCAGTTTCCTCACCACTTTACCGAAAAAGTCAGAATCATAATATGTAGCGTAATTCCTGCTCGACTGATATTGCTCGCGACTAAACAAACTCAACTACTTGTTCAGACAAGGTTGAGCCAAAACAACCCCGTCCCAGCAATTTTTTAAAATGTAGGCATTTTTACGCTGACATCGGCACAATTTAGATTATCCCTGATGTTTAAGTAGAAAGACATGTAGCTCCAAAACCCAAAACAGTTTTTGTTTCTTCAGAAAATCGCTATGACCGATACAAACGACGTCGTTTCCGACGACACTGTGTCCATTGTCATCGACAACGGGTCTGGCATGTACAAGGCCGGTTTTGCCGGTGACGATGCCCCAAGGTGTGTGTTTCCCGCTGTCACAGGACGCCCCAAGTACCAAACTGTCACAGCTGGGATGGGCAACAAAGATTGCTACGTCGGCGACGAAGCCCAGACGAAAAGAGAAATTCTACACATGAATTACCCCCTAGAGCATGGAATTATCACCAACTGGGATGATATGGAAAGGATTTGGCATCACACTTTCTACAACGAACTGCGTGTAGCACCTGAAGAAAATCCTCTACTCCTGACAGAAGCTCCACTCAACCCAAAAGTCAACAGAGAGATGATGGCCCAAATTATGTTTGAGACCTTCAACGTCCCAGCTTTTTACGTAGCCATCCAGGGTGTACTCTCTCTGCTGGGGTCTGGGTTTACCACTGGCCTGGTTATGGATTCAGGGGATGGCGTCACCCATTTTGTGCCGATCTACGAGGGTAATGCTCTTCCACACGCCATAAAAAGAGTCGATCTGGGTGGTAGAGATCTCACTCACTACTTAAGCAGAATCCTCATCGAGAGAGGCTACAGTTTTACCACCACATCAGAGTTGGAGATTGTAAGACACATGAAAGAGAAGCTCTGCTACGTCGCTTTGGATTTTGACCAGGAAATGAAATTGTCAAGTGTGGAGAAGTCGTTCCAGCTGCCTGATGGTACATTTGTTACCATTGGAAACGAGCGTTTCCGCTGCCCTGAGGTCCTGTTCCAGCCGTCATTCATAGGTTGTCAAACCACCGGTGTTCATGAGCTTTTGTACAACTCCGTTATATCTTGTGATATCGACATTCGCTAGTCACTTCTTTACCGTACAGTCCTCACAGGGGGAACCACCATGTACCCAGGCCTGGCTGATAGGATGCAGAAAGAGTTAGTAGACTTGGCGCCCCCATCCAACAGGGGTCATTGCCCCGCCAGAGCGAGAGTACTCAGTGTGGATCGGCGGATCCATCGTTGGGTCTCTATCTACTTTCCAGAACATGTGCATCTCCAGGCAAGAGTACGATGAGTATGGTCCGTCTATCGTCCATCGCAAGTGTATCTGAGAAGTTTCAGGCCAGGAGATTTTCATCTCAAAACTGTCACCGGAATGACAGCAAAGTAAATGTGACACTGATGTATTCTATGTTCTGTCGTGGGGTTTGGAGGAATGTGAAGAGAACTTTAGGTTTTTTTCCCCTTTGTCCCTTTTAAGTGAGTGAGTGTGTGATCGTATATATGGTTCACGCTCATTTGATATGTATACATGTATTCTTTTTTGCATAGTTCTGTTATTTGTTTTATGAAAAGATGCAGGCACCATAACATTAATTGTAAACAGGTTGGTTGTAAAATGATAGAAGACGAGTAAGCAAGTATACCAGCGAGAGAGCGAGAGAGAAAGAGAGAGAGAGAGAGAGAGAGAGAGAGAGAGAGAGAGAGAGAGAGAGAGAGTATTCTTTCCACAAAATCTGTATACTACCATGGTTTCAGTAGCATATTTTCACTCATGAAAGTTATAATTATTTGTACTTGAAATTTAAAAAGAAATCATGACTTGTTCATATAAACATGCTTCGAATTAAAAAAAAAGAATTGCTAATTTTATTTTCTATTCTTCTAGTAATTGTTCTATTAATGGTCAATTCGTCTTCTACCTACCTACGAGTACCTACCTACCTACCAACCTTCCTACATACCTATCTACAGACTTACCTACATACCTACCTGCCTGCCTGCCTGCCTGCCTGCCTGCCTGCCTGCCTGCCTGCCTACCTGCCTGCCTGCCTGCTTGCCTACCTACCTACCTACCTACCTACCTACCTACCTACCTACCTACCTATCTATCTATCTATCTATCTATCTATCTATCTATCTATCTATCTGAGAGAGACAGAGAGAGAATGGAAGGGACATGATAAGGGAAACAAAACCATGCATAAATTGTTTCTAGTTGTCTCCCTTCCGAGTAAGCACGGATCCTGAAAGTATCCACTTTTCAGCCATGAAAACAAGGGGTACAAAGGTAAACAGAAAACAAACAACTCATCAAAACACCAACATCAAACAAACCAATTGCAAAATCAGAAGCAATCAATTTCAACATAGGTGATCACGCATCTCTCTGTCTGTCTGTCTGTCTGTCTGTCTGTCTGTCTGTCTGTCTGTCTGTCTGTCTGTCTGTCTGTCTGTCTGTCTGTCTGCCCCCCCCCCCCTCTCTCTCTCTCTCTCTCTCTCTCTCTCTCTCTCTCTCTCTCTCTCTCTCTCTCTCTCTTTCTCTCTCTATCACACACTCACTGACGAGCATACTATCTCCCAAAACCCATCCACACGTCCAGTCAGGCACTTCTAGGGAGCTCTCGTGGTCTAGAGGTTATGGTGTTTGCCTCTAATTCAATAGGTCAAGGGTTCGAAACCTGACAACGTCGGGACATTTTCTTCTCAAAATGTTCTCCTTTTACCCTCTTTCCTGCTCTGTAACCATATTATGTCGTCTCCTTTCGTCTCCAGTTTCTGCCCCCCTCCCTTCGACTTTGCCCCCCTCCTCCTATCACACAACTACACACAATCGTAATAACTCTATACTTGTTTTGTTCTGTTTTACCATTATTGTGGAAATCTTTTACTAAGGCTTCCCCCCTTTAATCCGCCTTGTTTTCTCGCTTCCACGGTTCAAACAAGACTGAAGGGAGGCAACAAGCAAAAAGAAAAGCATTCACGCGAATACCCAGTTATCTCGCTTTCTGAAACCTTTCGGAAAGCGTGTTGTCTCAAACAAAAAGCAAGAGTGACCCTACGGGACCACTGAGACAGACACGGTTCGATCTTTTGCTGGGAGGAAGAAAATCGTTCAGGTCGTTTCCGTCTTGTGTGTCCACCAGTTCGGACAAGACACGTCTAGTCTGTTGGCCTACTGGTCGTCTTATCCCACACACTGTGTCCCAAGGCTGTGTCCTCGGTACATGGCTTTGAGGGCCCGTGTCCACTGCGTATGACACCAACAGACCCGATTCTGTCCGTCTCCGGGAAAGTCGGTAGTTGAAATGGAGTACTGTCTATTTCCTAAGAAATCAGTGAAATGTCCGTTTCGCTGAGTCAGCAAACGACACGACACACCCCGACAATAGACGTGTCTGTTGGAAAGCCACTTACTCAATTTTGGCCGGACCGGGTCGTGACTCTTGAGCCATAGGCCCGCCGGAGCTAAAACAAATTTCAAATTTTGAGTTCGAATTAAAATTCTTATGTCATATTCGTTATCAGCGCCTCAAAATTAGCAAAGTCTACGCGCAAACCATCTGGTTTAAATGCATATTAACAATTTTACCAATTTTCCGTCAAAAACCCATACATTTCTTTTTTCCGCCTTTTATAGGAAGGCAGCATGCAATATCTCTAAAATCGTCGAGGACCCGGATTTTCATGATTTTAAGAATTTGTAAAATATAGATTTCGATCGTTACGATTCGTTACGAAATATTCAAGAATTTGACCTCGGCTATTTATAGCCGTGTACCGAGGACACAGCCTTGGGACACAGTGTGTGGAATAATACGGCCAGTAGGCCAACAGACTAGACGTATCTTGTCCGAACTGGTGGACCTACAAGACCGAAACGACCTGACCGATTTTCTTCATCCCGACAAAAGATCAGGCCGTGTCCGTTTTAGTGGACCCGTAGGGTAAATAGTCAAGGTTTCTTAGGAAATAAACTTGCTCCATTTCAACTACCAACTTTCAGAGAGACGGACGGAATCTGGTCGGTTGGTGTCCGTCGCAGTGGACAGGGGCCCTAAAGCATAATACCCGTGCCTTTACGCTCCACGGCGATGCCAGCCGCTGTTTCCTGTTCCTGTAAGACATGACAACAAGCACATATTGATTCTAACGCTGATCCCGGATCCGCGCAATATGTCATAAAAGTTAAAAATCTTTAAACCAAGATCAAGGGCAGGAATATAATGGTAGACCCTTTTTACTGTCGTGTTGTCGTATGTTCACTTGTGTTATGCCAAACTGGGCTATTAACGTTTTTCTACTTGTTTAGAGAGGACACTATAGAAAATGGCTGGAACAGCGTGTCCTTTCTTCATAATATGCATGTTGACCCTCACCAAGCCGCGGCTCATCGCAATCTAGACTTAGAGGAACACCTGCACCTGGCAAAAAGAAAGGCATGTTCTTGAAACATGCAACGATTTAGTGTGACTTAAATCGTCCTTCTTATATCAGAAAAACGTATATCCCCCCAAAAAAATTACCATAGAAACAAAAAACGAACTTTTTTGTGTTTGTTTCAAACTAACTAAAATTTGGTCAGTCAGATTATTTTATGTCAATTCTCAGTGGCCGGTCTAACCTTTGTCTGGTCTGCTGAGGTATGAGGTGAATAGTTAAGCAATTGATTACAATTTATTTTGTCTTAACAATATCGTATGCAAATAGGTTAAGACGCATATTTTCAAAAGCCAAAATTTCCTTAATTTTAATTTTACAGACATAAAACCAAAATAGAAAGGCACATAATGAAAAGGTCTTTCTCCCCTGTATAAAAACACTACGTGGCCTAATTCCGCATATTATGTTTTTTTTCATAAGACAACAGAAAGGAGCATAATCAGTATAATTAATATTTCTTCAGTGAAATAAATGACAAAATGTAAAAAAAATACCAAACACCAAACTATGTAAACCAGTTCCTTCACAGCAAAACACCGTTTTAAACTGCCTGGCGGTCGGCTCTCCTCAGCGGTCACCTACACAGACTGCCAGTGTTCTACGACACTCTTGCGTTTTACCTAAATTTTGAACCTTTCCATAACGGTGCCAGTCTAAAATGGCCTCGCTCATTCATTTTCGTGAAGATTTGGCCTCAAACATGTTCATAGTGATCTTTTGCTATCAATGTTTTTCGCCAATCGTCCCGCCGATTGAATATTATCGATGATCAACTAATACGAAGAAACACTTATGATAGATATAACAGTTTGGATGGGAATGAATCGGAAAAACAAAACAACAATTTCAAAAAGTGGAGAAGCGAACCAATGACTCAATTCTTGAATATTTCGTAACGAATCGTAACGATCAAAATCTATATTTTACAAATTCTTATGCTTAAAATCATGAAAATCCGGGTCCTCGACGATTTTAGAGATATTGCATGCTGCCTTCCTATAAAATTTAAGGTCTTAAACGTATGTGTGGTTTTTCCTGAAAAGCGACGCAAAGGTCGGCATCACCAGAGTAACAACAACAACAACAATAATAATAGTAATAATAATAGTAATAATAATAATAATAATAATAGTAATAATAATAATAATAATAATAATAATGATAATGATAATAATAATACTAATATAGCCTACAGATAATCGCAATGCATTTTCGCCCAAGACTCTTCTGTCTAAACTCCAAAATTAATAATAGATCTAATACTTTTATTCTTCGACTACTTCGCATGTTACTTCTCGATCCGTTCTCAACCTTAACGTACTGGAGCGCGGATATGCCAGCCAATTGTTCCCTCAATAGAGACGGCAACTCGGCTGCGTGAAGGGAGCACCCCATACGTCACAATGTCACGCTGCTGACCTTGGGATGACAAGCTTTGTCGCCTGTCCAACTCTCGTCCCAACATCTTGGTCGACTGAAATACAGGTCTAAAAAAGAGAAAAGCAAATGTAAAGAAAATGAAAGACAAAGAAAACAATCCTTGTTTCCCTTTGAAACATTGTTCTCGTATCTTGTAGTTGTAGGGAGTTATAATAGCTTGTTTACTTTCGTCTGACAGCATTAAAAATTCTGGCTCCTTGAGGAATTTACCTATGCCCACGAAAATTTGCATGGCACTTCTGCTGGCCAGCGATCAAAACATGTTTTTTCAAATAATATTTACCCAGTAATAAAAATGTTTTTCTCTTTGGGCCCTATTTTAAAAACTGCTCATTGGGTGCATACAGAGGATCCCTTAAAGCCTTGCCTTCCAATTGCTCATTTTGAGACAACGACACTGTCCCGCCCCCACATTTCAGTGTTAGCTTGTCGATTTCATCCGCCGGCTGTCTTGACATCTTCACGTGCTCCAAATGAGTCTCGAAAAGTACTCACCCCGTCTCTTGAATCGTGTACGGGGTGCCCACTACGGCGGGATCGGGCTGATCGCCCGACTCAGTCGCCTGAAACTGAAAATAAACACGTTTGTTTTTTAGGCGACCGAGTCGAGCGATTGGCCAATCCATCCGTAGTGGGCACCCAGGCAACCAAAAAAGAGTGTGGTTGAGGAAAATATGTCAACTTTTAAATGTTTTAGGTGTACGCTGTAAATCCCCTATAATTTTTTGACCCGCTATTAGGCTTACATCAAAGAAACGTGTCGGAAGTTTCGATTCTGTTGGTTGCTTAACTTTTAGACCAGTATGCAAAGACTCAGAAGGATAAAACAGAACGATTTGTTTTTATCCCGTTTAAACTGCGGTTAGACGAATGTGAACGAATTATAAGGAAAAACACGTATCCTGCCTTTCCCCTTTGAACATCTTTTTATCTCCGAAACTTGCCTTGACGCGTCAAATGAATTTCATTTAAAATTTGTAGAATCTACAGTCATGAACAATCATATTTTTATTTAATTTTTTTACTCGTGATCGCAGGACAAAACAGCACCCCCCCTCCCCGGTCCGGTTTGTATTTCTCTCAAACATGGATAAATAGATGCTCATACTTTGTATTTCCTGTTCGAAATAGTCTCTGATGGTTTGATTAATTCTGTTATCAGTCTTTTTCTTTTCTTTAAACTTTTAGCTACGAGCATATCATTAAGGGGGCAGGGGGGGGGATAAGAAGCTATTCTATCCTCTTTTCTAACCAGGATGCACGGAATACGAAGACGAAGCGCCGTAAATTTCGACACAGAAACGAATGAAGGTTTGCTGGCCCATAGGAAAGAACATCAGCAAGACACGTACGCACGATACTTTCACAGGAATGCACCAATGTTCACTTCAATTTATATAATGTCGACGACAATATCAACATTATAGAATTAGTAAACCCTTCAGTCTGTCTTTTGTAGTATGAGCCGACTCTGACTTACAAGTTCTTGTCAAACCTAGAATAAGAATATAAAACCCTCGCAAGTTAAGTGACTATCCGCTGAGCAACAACTTTTCGCCATCGATTCACACCGGCCCTCAAGGTTAAGGAGAGGTTAGGGAGAGGAGAGAACTTTATTTACTCGTGCGTAATTTCCCCAGACTTTTATTAACCGCGGGCACGCAACTCAGCCATCAGTTATATGACGTCATTGCTGTTCCATGAGCCCAGGTCGAGACGGACTTTTCGGTTTTGCAGGGCGTTAACCTATACCAACGTTGGATTGGAGGGTCGGTGCGCTCCCCCACAAACTGTGCTCTTCGAAGTGCGTCTTCAAGCCTGCTTAATTAAGAGGTCTCTGTGAAAATAGCTCCAATAAGAATCTTTCTGCAGAAGACAAAGATCAAAGCAGAGCAGGTTTATGTAAACGTTTTGACCTATATTAGTAATTATCATTCTTATGAAATACAGAGATTTTCCCCATTTTTCAATTATCCACTCCAAATGTCACACTCATACGTAAAGCATTGAGTAAGCTGCTTTATGCAGGTAAAGTAAAAGAAGTTCTTAATTACATGTGGATGGAATCCACAGACACACACGAACAGGCATGATCAGAGAGTAAGAGACACACACACACACACACACACACACACACACACACACACACACACACACAGAGAGAGAGAGCGAGAGAGAGAGAGAGAGAGAGAGAGAGAGAGAACTTATAAATTAAGGTCAGAGGAGAAAGATAAAGCAAAGCGATGAAAGCGGTAGCATAAACACTCACATACACACACACACAGAGAGAGAGAAAAAAGAGAGAAAGAGAGACAAAAAGAGAGTGAGTTAGATAGATAGATAGATTGATAGATATATAGATAGATAGATAGAGAAAGAGAGAGAAAGACAGAGGGAGAGAGAGAGTGAGAGAGAGAGAGAGAGAGAGAGAGAGACAGAGAGAGAGAGAGAGACAGAGAGAGAGAGACAGAGAGAGAGAGAGAGAGCTCATGACTTGACTCGGTTCCAGTTCAGAAGCCAGAGACTTCTACGGGACTCAACACGTTTGTATTAATTATATCAGCTCATGTTGACGAGCTGTCAAAAGCTGAAGATCTCTGTCACATTAGAGGCAGGCATCAGAGCGGACAGCACGTCTGTGACAGCTGGTTCGATAGCCTCAACGTATCAATATTGTTTCGTTTTTGTCCGTTTCAGAACATAAAATCACGTTCTCGGAAGGGAGTCTTCTCGTAACCCCGCAAGAGCTCACGAAGTAGCTGAATGCAAAGTCTTCATCTCACAGTGTAGTTGATTTTAACGTACATGGCAGTTTTTAAACATACATAGACCATGGAACCATCCCATGCCTGATATGTATTCATGTGTCGTTTTCGATGGTACTTTTGATATTTATACTGACTAGATAGAGAGCTCTACATTTTGGTTAGGAGTTATTATTTTTTGTTTTGCCCGAAGGACCTATTCATTTCGATTTTAGAACTGCCAAGGGATCTTTAAAATTGCGGAACTTCAACACAGGACCCCCGATATTAAAAAAATCTTATTTAAGAAGACAGGGGGGGGGGGTGTGTGTTAAAACACAAGGGAAGAAACGACGCGTAACAAGACTTTAGATTGAAAAGTAAATGTTTCCGAATAAACGTGGAAAAAACCTCGAATCCAACTTGGACTCGAACACTTTGAATGTTCACATGTCCAGGTTTTTGATTAGCAACACCGACACGACTTGGTTTTCAGTAATATAGGATAAACACACTTTAGTAGTAGTATTTTACTGCATAAATTTGTCTGTTAAACTGCTAATGGGCCATCCATCTTGCATTCTGTCATGCTATAATAATGGTATAGTCTGGCATACAAACACATGGTGTTTTGTCAGAAAGGTTCGATCACTGACATCCAAGAGGTTATTATTATTATTTTTTTGACTTTTTGAATTATTGAGTGCTAGCCTCAACGTGCCTTTCTCAATTAAGATATCAAACTAATCGATACTTTGCTAATTAACATACACCTGTACGTTACAAGCCCTGCATAGCGTTGAAAACAGCTACCATCAAGCTTCCATCCCTTTTTATCTATGAGAACGCTGATATGAAAATGTGGAATTCCTTCATAGCTTTATGAGAACCATTTCAGTAGGCTGTCAAGTATCAAAAATGCCTCTGAGATAGATTTGTTCTATCAACTATATATCCCGGATTCGAACCCTGGCAGTTTTCTGCTCTAAATGTTCTCCTTTCACCTCTTTTCCTATTCTCTAGCCATGGTCTGTCATCTGCTTTCATCTCCACTTTCTGCCCCCCCTCATCCCAACTCACTTTTGCTCCCATTTTCTGGGCTCCTGACTCTTTTCACTGCTACTCCTTCCTACTGTTGTCTTTCAGCAGCGCCCCTGATCTCAGGGTAGGAAAGATCGAACACTTAGCCTTCTCGGGCAAGGGCAAAAAAAAAACAACTCTCGGAGGATCCGGGTGAAAGTTGCGCACATTAAAGACCCTTTGGTGATCCTGAAATCGGCAGCCACTCGGGCAAAATTCAAAATTCCTACCAAAATCTGAAACTAAAATACTCTAGTCAGTATAAAAACATGAAGCGTATCCTCGAAATCAGAATGTGATCACCTTACCTTAATCAAGGGCACCGCTAAGTCGGAAAAACTGTGACATACGTAAAAATCAGTAGCGCTGGAGGTTGAAGAACCAGTAGCCGATGACTAATGAGATCTAGCAGAGAAGAAAAAGAAATAGTCAGACATACCCTTACATCTTCCTTGATTACAAAACGTACTGACGATAACTCTCCTTTGGAGCATATCAAGGACATCGTGATCAGAAGGGAAGGAAGGAGTGCTTGGGAAATCTTCGTCCTCTATGTCTACCGCTCAAACGAAGTTGTATCATGCATACTGATTTAAGATCGCCTGTCAAGATGCACAAGGCCGCCATTTACAGTATAGAACAAAATTAGGATTTTGGTAATTTCATAGCTTGAATCACACCGCTCTGACTGTTTTGATGATCTCTCAAGAGCAGTATGTCAAAACAAAATGTGGGGCTAAAAAGCTTAGATCCGGTTATCTTTGCATAGCCTTGATTTCAGATAGACACAACATTACAAATTCAATTTAAAGACGTTGACTAGCTAGTGTGCATTTACGAAATATGATATTCCCAGAAGGAACTGAAAGCTAAAAATTATGTGCTGATGGACAGCAACCTTCATCAAAGTAAAAAGAGCGTACAGTCAAACCCAAAGCGCAAACCTTCCACATGACTGAAGATACAGTTGATTCATGTTCGCCTTTCATATTCGTCACACGCTAGTGCGTGTTTATTTCAATGCTTTGAAACTATTCTTATTAATAAAATAACAATGAAGCCCTCTTTTTGGAAATAGATGAACAGAATAATTTTGCTTAAATTCAAAAGCAAGAGGCAGATATTTTTAATATACCTGAATTTAAGTTTGGAATGAGTTTAGCACGCCTACAAAAAGCGAAAGGAGTCTAAGACTAAGAGACGGAATTTCAAAATCTACCAAGCATCTACAACTGCACCAAGAGGACATAGAGCCTTGGAAACTCCCTAAATGACCTAGATTCAAGGACGCGCTGTTGGGAATTCGACAAAAAGGTCACCCGCACCATATTCCCAACGTACTATCAAATGAGCTGTCGATGTTTTTAAAACACATCAGATTGCACTCAATGCCACAATTTTTATTTCAAGACATTCCCTGCTTCTTCTCACGATTGTAGCTATGTTGTAATGATTGCTGTTCTGACAAGATTCCATTTCTGCTTTCCAATTTAATTCGTACTATGCACAAATTGCTTTCTCTGTCCTCAAATAACGAGGCGAATCTATTCTGCAACTTTTAAAAGAAACGTTTTACTCAACTCTTTAAAGACGACCAACACATAATGCAGATATTATAGAGGGGAAATAGAGGCATGCAGAAGGAGGGAGAGAGAGAGAGAGAGAGAGAGAGAGAGAGAGAGAGAGAGAGAGAGAGAGAGAGAGAGAGAGAGAGAGAGAGAGAGAG
>NW_004797309.1:2168347-2169541 GCF_000002075.1 Aplysia californica | reverse complement strand
GAGAGAGAGAGAGAGAGAGAGAGAGAGAGAGAGAGAGAGAGAGAGAGAGAGAGAGAGAGTTTTCTGTATACTTTATAAAAAAATGAGCCCAGACTTTGGGGTTAGTTTTTTCGTTACCACCGTCTAAATAAAAGTACGTGTGAGCAAATAATAATTCCTATTTTCGTCTCCCGACCGAAAACCACCAAATTTGATTCACATACAATTCCAGACAGATTTATGGCAGTACTTAGGTTCCCCTTTTCTTCATCAGGCTTGTGCTGTTCTGACAGCAACGTAGAAGTCGATACAAATCCACCCAACCTATTCCCCACATTCTTAGTCAACAATTACCAATTCTAATTTCGTAATTGCGACTACTAGGAGGTCGTTTCCTCTGGCAGTTTTATGAATGATTCCAAAGGTTTCTGCTGGTATAACCTTTATGATGCTCAGTTTTGAATCACAAAACTTATTTACTTCCCTTCTTTATTAGGCTAACACCCGAGATCAATATGTGCATTTTTTTTCTCTAACAATGTGTTTCATTTTCACACGTGAAGTCATTGTTTCCTCAGATGAAAATAAGGATATTCAGCGATGATAAATGGACACTCACTCCTGGCAGCCATATCAATATTCTCCTTATACGGACACTCACCTTCCCCTTCCCTTTTAAATATATTTAATAACCTGCTCTGTTAACGTATCAGACAAGAGGGGTTATTCAATGTCTGAGAGCACTGTAGGATCCTCTTGCAACATAAAAATAAGAAAGCTAACAGGTTGACTCACCAAAGATTGTGTTTTGTCGACTTCTCCTGACTTCACATGAGATATCAATCTTTCTTTGAAAACATATCTTTTGATTTGTTCAGTCTTTGATCGATAAGACTTCAGAGTTTCAACTATTTTAAGATGCGTACATGTACATGTATACATGCGTATACGAATTAAAGAAGTATTGTCATTCAAAAGTGTTGAAAAGCATACAACACAAACTACTTTTATTTCAAACATAGAGAGACAATGCTAATACTCTCCTAATTACGTCCTTTGATCCGAACGTACACTCACACACTCTCTTTTTCTCTGCCTTTATTTGAGTCTCTATCTCTGTTTCTCTCTTTCTCCCCCCCCCTCTCTCTCTCTCTTTCTCTCTCTCTCTCTCTGTCTCGCTCTCTTTTTGCCTCCCACTCTTTCTGTCCACACACA
>NW_004797309.1:2155531-2165737 GCF_000002075.1 Aplysia californica | reverse complement strand
GAGAGAGAGAGAGAGAGAGACTATCAACAGAAGAACAAAGAACGAACGAGAGACTGATCTAGAGACATGGTATACAAAGCGCAGAGTGACGGAGCATGGACAACACTGTGAGAGGATGTTGTGGAAATATAATTGGGTGGAAAAACATGTCTAGTAAAAAAAGCCGTCGGGGAGGGGTGCGCGGAAGATCTTGATGCTATTAGTGTGCTTTGGCCAAGCCAATTTCGATTACATCTCGCTCAGTAACTGCTTAAGTTGATTTTAAAAGTTTATAATTATATGCTCCTGGACATGTGGGATTCTACCTTATCAGCATCTAGAAAAATTTCACGATCATTTCGATTTTTCTTTCACAAGCTTTACAGGAATCCCAAGGTTAGAGGAGTTACTAGAGGGGTGGGGGGGCATACAAAGAAAAGATTGAGGAGAGAGGGGGGAGGGAGGCATACAAAGAAAAGAAGGAGGAGAGAGGTTTAATAGGAAAAAAAACCCATAACAGAGCACCCGCCAACTACCCACAACATTACGAGGTCAGATTAAAAAGTTGTAGATATTATGATACAACTATTCATCCGTCAGCCATATGAGTTTGAAGGCGCATGATCATCATCACCATCACTACTATTTTGGTATCTTCAGTGGATATATTATTATCTTATGCCACATTATGTTATTTTTTAAACATGAAATTTCAAATACACATTTATGTATCTACTTGGGGCTTTGTGCACTTAGCTATAGTAATTTCCATACAGAATCGTTTGAAGAAGGGGTATGCTGGTGGCGGTAAACAAATATTTCTTGTGTATGTTGTTAAAGGTAAGCGTATATTTCTTTTGTCATTTTTACTTCCCCAAAAACAAGTATATTGTGATTCCTGGAGTGATCCAGACTCCTGCAGCTTTAGTTGTTTATTCGCAATTATCAAGTAAATGAGAGGGGAAAGAACCCGGAGAAGGAGAATGAGGGAGAGAGGGAGGAGAATGAGAAAACTGAGAAAAGGGGAAAAGGAAGAAAGCAAGAAAAAATAACGAGTAAGAATCGAGCGAATGAAAGGGATCCGTTACTGTAAGCCTCAGCCAACACATTTTCTCGTGCCATTCCAAACAGCAGCTTTTCTTCCAGTGAGTTCCAGCCAAAACGACTTCTCGCTCCGCGTAAACCGCGTCTCATTCGTTCGCTCTCCTTGCTTTCACATTCTCCCTTGATAACATTAGGACATGGGCACACTCGTCTTCGTTTACCTCGATAACGGAGTGGTTCTTCTTCCTCTTTCTTCATTTCTTATTTCTCGGAAATCACGACCCTTCGTGGTCAATCGCTCTCGAATCGATACAAAAAGAGCCGAAGGAGACCGGGCAAGACGTAAAGTGTAATTATACATTGATGAGAGGGCAAGAGAGGGATTCTTGGGCAGGTTTAAAGGAGATAGTGCTGATAGCGGTAGTGATTGGTCTTGGGAATCGCGAACAGATATCAGAACATTTGGAATGAAAAAAGGGTATGCTAGGATAAACAAACAAACTAACAAAAAAACTGAAATAAACCCCAATACAAAACAACAAAACAACCACGTTCAAAATGGGGAGTTTGAAAATGAGTTAACTATGTTTCAAGATTTACCCGTCCATTCTATTATTACTTCTCTGTGAAGAAAAGATGAGGACGACTTGTGATAGAACTCGATAGTAATCGCATAAACAGAGAAATATGTCATCTAGATGACTTTATATTACAGGAAGATACACTCTTACATATTTTTAAAAAATCCAAACGCACTGTCTCTCCTTGTGGAGCAACCCATGGAAGTCAAGATATGAAGGGAGGGAAGTAGTACTTGGGCAAACTACTTCCTCTATGTCTACCATCCAGGCAAATATGTGTCATACATATTGCTTTAAGATCGTCTGTCAAGACACAAACACGACTGCCAAATGCTCTGTGTTTGTGAAGATATCATATTATGTGGAGAGAAAGAGGGCAAGAGAAAGAGAGAAAAAGAAAGAGAGTGAAAGAGAGAGAGACAGAGAGAGAGACAGACGGAGAACAATATATATACATATATATATATATTATATATATATATATATATATATATATATATATAGAGAGAGAGAGAGAGAGAGAGAGAGACAGAGAGACAGAGAGAGACAGACACAGAGAGAGAGAGAGAGAGAGAGAGAGAGGGAGAGAGAGAGAGAGAGAGAGAGAGAGAGAGAGAGAGAGAGAGAGAGAGAGAGAGAGAGAGAGAGAGGGAGAGAGAGAGAGAGATAGAAGAGACAGAAATACAGAGAGAGAACAAATCACAATGAGCTCCTTTTTCCCTGAAGATGTGCTTTCAATAGAGTGTTTGAATTACAAAGTATTGAGCTCATTCACTTTTCCTGTGTGTACTCTCAATTGAAGCACCTAGCCCTACCAACTTACCAATCAAACAAAAAAAAACCCCAACCGAACCCCCCCCCCCCAGCCCCAACCCATTCAACCACTCGCCTGTCGTCACTACTAATTAAGATAAATCAGCAAATACTCACACACACATACATGTGTTTATATATATATATATATATATATATATATATATATATATATATATATATATATATATATATTTAAAAAATGGTGAAATGGTACATAAATACGTTTACACAAGTAGGTAGTTAGATAGATAGATAGATAGATAGATAGATAGATAGATAGATAGATAGATAGATAGATAGATAGATAGATAGATAGATAGATAGATAGATAGATAGATAGTTGGATAGATAGATAGATAGATAGATAGATAGATAGATAGATAGATAGAGAGAGAGAGAGAGAGAGAGAGAGAGAGAGAGAGAAAGAAAGAGAGAGAGAGAAGTGCAATAAAGGAGGGACTGTGAAACTGTTGGAACCAAGTAATATAGGCAATTGGACGTTGTGGAAAATTAAGATCCGAAAAGAAGGATACGTGCTCCATGTGAGTCTCGAAAATTACTCCCCTGGTCTCATGTATTGCGTTTCTTAGGCGTACGTTAGAGTGTAGTGTATGATTTAAATCTATCATTTTTTAAACTCGCTTTAGGCTCACATCAAAGAAAACACGTTGGAACCTTAGTTTTGTAGTGACCTTTACAAATGGGCTTTTAAATTCTTTTGGTTATCCAACTTTTACACCCGTATGCAAAGATCTAATAAAATTAAATACAGAGATTTTATTTTATCTTGCTTTAACCGCGGTCAGACGAAAGAGAAAAAGCTGAGCCGATATGTGCTAGGAGTAAAAGAGTAACTATATCCTTAGCAAAACTTTATCTAAAAATGAGTAAATGTGATATTTCTTCTCAACAAACATATATATATATATATATATATATATATGAACACAAACGTTTGAACACACACACACACAAAAAGGAAAGTAAATGACATAACAGATGAACTGGATGCCTCTACAAGTTCAGCCTCGTTCTTCCCTGGGGCCGGAAGCCCAGAAGCAAAATTTCAGATAATTCCAACCAATATGGCTTCCATTTGTGCTTCCGCCATGTTGCACAACACTTCCTCCCCACTGCGCGATTCCCGCGATTGGGTGAGCAGCACCCTCAGGCAAGGGCCATAACTGAGGGTAAATATGGCCAAGGCTAATCGGCAGAACACCCCTTGGCAGCCTCTGCGTATCTGAAAGCCCGTTAAGACAACGACCAGGAGAGGTATCTCCATTTCGCGTATGGCTTTATTTCATTGTAAATCTTTTCAGATTCAATCGAAACCTGACTTGTTCTAATTTGGATCTTGCACCATTAATCATCTGGCAGCTATTCTCCAATCTGACCTTTATAGGAAGTGCCGTCTTGTAATGTGATGCCCTGATTTTCGTATTTTCTTTTGCTTTACCAAGGAAAATGAAATAGAAATCTGACACTGCTCAAGATTTGATCTTTTGATTTCCATTTGAAGCTAGAACTAGGAAAGGCTATAATCGTGGGTATACATTTACTACGTGATAACGAAAAGGTCTTAATTCATACCTGCATTAATTGAAAACACGAGCAACCTATGCAACGTCTAAATGAAGAACGGACCCAAAGACATAGTTACATTTACGTTAATACAAATTTTTTAATACTTTTAAGTAATTTTTGTTAACGAAAGCTATTTGGTGGTTATTGTGATGTGTCATTGAACAAAAAAGATTTTAACCCTTGCTCAGAATCACGATTCTTCAGTGAGGCGAACAGCGAAATTTGTAAGTGAGCATTTATTTTTCCTTTGCACACATTTCATTGTATACATACTATTATTGTGTTTGATTTTAATGGCCTTGTAAGTCTGCATACAATTTGCAGGCCAAGTGGTCTAAAAGAGGAGTCAGTTCGTGATTTTTTAAAGAAGCACAATTTACTTTTCGTCTCTCTCTCTCTTAACGAAAACAAATTTTGAATTACTGTATGCCGAATTAATTATAATAATAATAAATAGCATTTGTATAGCACATATTTCCGCTCGACAGCAAGCTCTATGCGCTTTACACTATATTATGACCCCAGCAGACCATAAACAACTCAGAATCATTCTTTGCTTCCGGGAAGCATACAGTGCAAGCAGCTTATTAAACGCTCAAACACTACCAAACTGTCTGTAATAAAAAATTAAGACATAAGCAACATAGAAAAGCATGGTTAGGAAAGGCGAACTGGGTGTTTTGTACATAATTATGTTTCAGTCGTTACCACCAGAAGTCCACCCGCTTTAAAGTATTAAAAGAGTTCGAATTTAAAGTCTTTCGCTGGGGCATTTTCTCGTGTTGAATAAATGGCTATATAGAAATTCAACTTATCAGCATCAGTTAAAAGCGTTTGTTTTTCATAGTTTTCCTATTCGGGTAGCTGGAGATGTCACTCTGCTTGTGTAGTACACAGGCCACGGCTCTATGGCATGCATTCTTCCATGATACCTGGAGACCCGGAGATGGCACCTCTGACTCGGAGGTTGGCGCGTAATTACCCCCTATTGTTTACGGTCAGTCAACCGCTCTCCCCTCTTGCATAATTATTGTCTTTTCATGGTCATGTCAGCTCAACTACGAGTTTTGTCTTCCCATTCAACAGAGTTGCTGTTGTTCTACAGGCGTTTAAAATTCGAGCAGCAGCTTTATATCTTTCTGCTCGACAAGGATACCTCCCATTACTACGACTTAATGGTTGTGATTTCATCCCTTTCACTGAATTCATGTAACGATTCAGGGGGATTGCTGCCAGATGATGTACTGATATTAGCGACAAGCTTCACTGCCTAAAATTGTAATACCTCTCTAGGGAATGCTCGCTCTTCCAGTACAGGCGATACGGCTATGCTGCTCACATTTAAATACATCATTCGTCCGATAAAAGTTTTCTTCATTTTTATTTCATGTTTAGTCTCATCAACCGTCTCGTCATCTGCCATTAGGAACATTTTGAGTGGTAATTTTGTTAGTCTACTCTTCCTGGTTCTATTATGTGTAATTCTGAAAATTTGATGAGTGCCAAGGACATTTTTAGTGTCTGGGTCGGTACAATTTTTTTATCCTCTCCGTCTGTTCCAGCCTTCCCTGCATCGTACATAAAAACGAAAAAAAGGAAGAGCATTAAGCCGAAGTGCCTTGGTACCATAGTTATGAGAGTGCGTGAATGAATATTTTATGAGAGTTGTTTTACATATCCTCTTAATCATAAGAAAATCAAGAAAATAGCCGAAATGAGAATCAGAATCGTTCAAGTTGGGTTTTGAATAAAAGAGTATCTAAACATCTTTGAGGGAGCCCAATTCCTTACTTCTTTTTTTCTCACTGACGGATTTAGATATCACATACCAGGGGGGGGGGAAGCTCTGATATGCGCATAGTTCCTTAGGACGAACACTACATGCAGTTTTACTTTACAACTTCTATGGCCTACCAGGGTGGGAAGAAGAGGGTGAGGAGGAGGAGGACAGGAGAAGGAGAAAGAGGAGACAGAGGAGGAGGGGAGGAGGAGGAGGATGAGGAGGATGAGGAGGAGCAGGCACTCGTGCAGATAACTGTGGTTTTAATTCGCACGAGGGCGTTCTTGCGGGTTGCTTAGAATGAGACCAAGGATGACGTGAACTGTCAAGAAGAAAATAATTTTCAGTTCGAAAATGTTTTCTTCTATCTCCTCCTTATATCGACAGTTCATTCTTTAAAAGCAGTTAACGTCAATAGTAAATGGGAAATAACTTTGATGGATGCCCCAAAAAGCGTCTGTATTGTTCTAAAGAAAGAAGGGAAAGACTTGGGCCAGTGGGGTAGGTTTTCGTTCTCCTGTACAATGCATTCATCTGAATGCCTCATTGACAGGTTTTTATTTTTTCCCCATTGATTTAGTTATCAGGTATCGTGTCGTGATTTCCGTCTTTTAAATCTTTCACAGCTTCAAAATAAAACCTGTTTTGTGGGGTTTTTTAAGAATTGAATATACTTGAAAATAGAACCACATTTTACCGTGAAAATATACAATTTCCAGTATTATTACTTCTAAGGAAACTCAAACAAATAACATCGAAAATAAAAAGCATTTTCGGATTAAAATACATGTGTTTTCTTTATTTGACGAGAGCGCATAGTTCAGAAAGCTTCTCCGCACACCAGACTTTTGTTAAGTGTCTTGAGTCTTCAAAATTTCTAAGACACAGCTGTTCAAGGCCACGGAATGGAAGGCATGTATTTGTGAAATACTTCAATTTGACACGCCTTCTCGGATTTGCATCGCTTTCTGTGACATTTCCTCCAACACTTGGCCTCCACTGTGAACTCCTTGTCCTCGCACGTTGTATGGCATTTCTTGCTGAGATCGGTACAAGTCTGGGGAAATCCAAATTAAGAAAAAGGAGGTCTCAAATATTATTTAATTGGTTACCAAAAGGGACAGTGGTTTCCACGTTTCGTCCATGATATTCTCCCCCCCCCTTTTGTGTCAAACTCCCTCCTCCTCCCTCACGCCCC
The DNA here is from genome assembly GCF_000002075.1 of Aplysia californica. Lineage (NCBI taxonomy): Eukaryota > Metazoa > Mollusca > Gastropoda > Aplysiida > Aplysiidae > Aplysia > Aplysia californica. Next base: position 2,158,752 of record NW_004797309.1, on the reverse strand, counting down.
CTCTCTCTTTCTCTCTTTCTCTTTGTCTCTCTCTCTCTCTTCTCTTTACCTCCCTTTTCTTTTTATGTCCTCTGCTCTTTCGTCTTACCTTTATCTCTCCCCCTCTCTCGCAATCTCCCCCTCTCTCTTTCTCTCTCTCCTTTCTTCTCTTTCTCTCTCTCTCTCTCTCTCTCTCTCTCTCTCTCTCTCTCTCTCGGTTTCTCTCTTTCTCTCAAGCACTCAACCACCCCTCACTTTACCCCCCCTCCCATTTCTCTCTCTCTCTCTCTCTCTCTCTCTCTCTCTCTCTCTCTCTCTCTCTCTCCATTCCCCTTCTCTAGCTTGAGCTCTTCACGCGTACTAACTTGATCTTTCTCCAATTTCTTAATATCTCTCCTTTCGTTTCGGTCTGTTCATCTGTCTGCTTGTTTGTTTAATTCTTTCTTATTCATTCTCTCTCCCAGCCCCACCATATCAAACTAATCTCACTCCTACCCACCTCTGTCACCTTCTCTCTCCACCTTTAACCCTACCCCACTCTCTCTCTCATTCTCCCTCTAGCGATTTTTTTTCACCGAGTTCCTGAAACAAGATACACATACATTCTAAAAATTGTGCCATGCCCAAAGGCACACAGGACAGAACATAAATAATATACATTTGTAAAATGACGGGTACATAGGAGTGCAAATATAGACGGGAAATAAAAATTACAAAGATTACGACCCCTTTTTGCAGGCTTTATTGTTTCATTTAGCTTTAGAAAAAAAGCATGAAGTGGCAGTGCTAGGGCTGGGCAGTGGAAGGGCTGTTATATAAATTGCGTGTCCGCTTTTTCTTTTTATGTGTTTGAAATCGATGTTTGGAGAAATTGATAAAGCTGGCACTGGATAGGAAGTTATAATTAATCTGAATCGGCAGAGTGGCGTTTGACTCGGCTTTTAATCAACTTAATGTGCTTCGTCTCTTAAATGCGCGGTTCTCTAGTGCAGTATGTTGAGGAGAATTTTGTATCATGAAGAAACTAAGAACAACGTTCACCATCCTAAAATAACTAATAACAACGAGATTCAGCAGAGCCCCCGGACATGATTGCATTTGTTGACTTTTCCTTAAATGTTGACTTGAGAATTAACTGTAAAAAATTCCTGAAATCTGTAAACAAAATATGTTAATAATGGTGATTTTTTGTTGTTGTCTCCATCGAAAAAGTTCGGGTTGTATATCATATTACCTGGTTTCTCAAAATTAATATTGTTCATTTCAGCTTGGAACCCTTTTATATGGTAATGTATACCGAAGTCAGTGGGCAGAAGCTAAAATTAGGTTGCTCCATTGATTGTCCCTCAAACTGGGCTAAGGGAAATGCGATTTCAATATATTATCGCTTTGAGCTCATTTTTTTCTAACTATAGCCAGGGGGTATTGAAAGGCAGCTCAGCACTGAGCTTGAAGAAAGTGAGGTTGGATTAGAGAGAATTACGGGAAATTGGAATATTGCTTTAGAAAGCAGGGCAGAAAATTTCCAGTTAGATCATATTCCACTCTCTGCATCTTCTACCACTTCATCTCTCGTTCCTATCTGTTTTACATTTATCAAACACCGCGTGCCAGCCCATTCTGACACAGATGCAGCGATTTTTTCTTCCCTTTTTTTCTCTTATTAGATCTATGCTTTTTCTGTGGTTTGCTCAATTTTCTCTCTCTCTCTCTCTCTCTCTCTCTCTCTCTCTCTCTCTTTCTCTCTCTCTCTCCCTCCCCCCTCTCTCGCTCTCTTTCTCTTTCTCTCTCTTATTCTCTTCCTCTTTCTCTCATTCCCTCTCTCTTCCCTCCTATCTCGCTTTCTCTCTCATTTTCTCTCTTTCTCTTGTTCCCATTCTTCCCCCTCCTCTCTCTCTCTCTCTCTCTCTCTCTCTCTCTCTCTCTCTCTTTCTCTCTTTCTCTCCCCCCCTCCCGCTCTCTCTCTCTCTCTCTCTCTCTCTCTCTCTCTCTCTCTCTCTCCTCCAACGTTCTTCTCTATTCATGCACGCACTCGTAAGTAAACAAACATATCTATCTTTCATGAAGAGAGATTGGCATCACTTTACCGAAATTGATAGCAAATGTCATTAAAGAAGGCGACCGCGGGAGTGGAGGAGGTCGGGGGGAGGTTTCTCTCACAGCTTACATTGTACTTTTTATTTTTAGGCAACGGCGTCTTTTTATCCTGATCACTAACAGAAAAAACAGCGTGTTCAAACAACAACAGGTCACATTTGCAGCACTTTCGAAGGAACCATTGCACTGAAATACAAAAGATTCTAAAAATCCGTCTCTGTTTTGCCACCCAAATTTTTTTTCTCCCTTTGGGGTACTGGCTTAAAGTAAGGAGAAACTGACAAAAATCAAAAGTTGTGCTCGTGTGATCTTAACACGTAGATGCCACAATTTGCTTGATAGCTATGGCCTATCTGCCTCCCAAATACGTAACCAGAGATTGTACTCGTACGAGATAGAGCGGTCTATAAATTCAATCTATTATTATTATTATTATTATTATTATTATTATTATTATTATTATTATTATTATTATTATTATTATTATTATTACTATTAATATCATTGTCATCAGTATCATTATCTTTGTCTTAATTATCATTATAAATACCCCCTGATTTGTGAGGTGGCGACAAGTGAGTCTTTGCTTACGTCAATACACTTGAGGTGTTTCTTCAGACCGTTGCAGTTGATCTTTGCCATGAGAAGACATTTCCCGCGGAACCTGTCACACTCGGACGTGCAGAAAAGTGGTTGTTTTTTCGCCGAGGCCAGGGGCTGTACCACGAGGAGAACCAGCGATAGGAAGACTAAGTGCCTCATCGTTCTGAAAATACATGCACAAAACATGGTGAAGAAATTTCAAAATTATAGGAACATACGGTTGGGTTTTTTAAAGCTTTGTATCCTTCATACATTTTTTAAATTGATTGCTTTTGTTTGTCTTTTTAAAAAATCCAGTCTCACAATTTAAATATTCTCTCAGAATTTCCCAAATGTTCAATTTACTTTTTCTGTCCTATTCGCTTCCTTGAATTTCTCTTTCTTGAAAACATGTTTTTTAAATTTGTTCATTTGCGTTCCAATGTTGATCTTTTCTCTGTGTTTCGCAACATTTACGAACCCATCAGTTCTCCCTTTCATGTTGTGCCACCGCTTCTTTCTTGTTGTGTTATCAAGCCGCCTATACAGTCTTTGTTTGAATA
>NW_004797309.1:2130531-2148031 GCF_000002075.1 Aplysia californica | reverse complement strand
AAAATGGAGAGGAAAGCAGACGACAGAACATGACAAAAGAGTAGTAAAGGGGGTGAAAAGAGATAACGTTTTTGGGGAGAATTTTTTTTGTCGTTTTCAGGTTTCGAACCCGGGACCTATTGAAAAAGAGGCGAACACCGTACCTCTAGGCCACGAAAGCCCCGAAGCATCTTTTGTCTGACAGACAACTGCATACCATTTATGATGGTACTCTCAATATTTATACTGACGAGAGTGGCTTCCGGTTTGGGTGGGAATTAAGAATTTCGCCCTTGTGGCGGCCAGATTTTATGGGTTTTTTCCTCTTTAATTCTTTTCCTCCCATCTTGGTGTCCTGACTCGGGAGATTAAGTGTTAGTGTCTTTCCATCCTAGTTATCAAGCCTACATGACCATCAATTTACAATCGACACTGTAGACGAGATGATGAGTCGTACTGCGTGTTATTTGCTTTATTATTGATTCATACCCAGACTAGATCTAATCGTCGACAGATGATATGGGTGTTTGTGACATAACAAAAGGAAACTAGTGTTTAAAGAATCCAATTCCTTCATTGATACTTGTCGAGAGTATCTCACCTACAATGCTGTATGAGGTCCAGGAAAGGTTTCCGTCTAGATAAACGACTATTTGTAGAAAGGAAAAGAGTCTTTCCTGAAGCTTACACTGAAAGGGTACAGCCAGACTGAACGGTGTGCGACATACAAGAAAAAAGTGAACGTGCGATCATCAATTCATTGCGGAACCCAGGAAAATAACTCAACGGGCCCACGCTGAGCAAACGAGTATGTTTGTCAATTTACTGAGCTCTGGGAGAGATTTGTTGTGTACACTTGAGTTTTTCCTCTGTCCGTCTGGCACCGTTTGCTGAGGTGCGTTAGGAATTGCGCACATTTACTCTTGGTCCGTATTTACTACTACTGTTGAATAAAATCATCATCACTGTCGTCGTCATCTTCATCATCATCATCATCATCATCATCATCATCATCATCATCATCATCATCATCATCATCATCATCATCATCATCCTCATCATCATCATCATCATCATCATCATAGTCGTCGGCACGTGTTGTGAAGTTCTAAAAGAAGGGTAAAAAATACGTCCTGAATCTAACAGACTTTTCCGATTCTTTTCGAGGATGTCTCTAAACGTCCAGGCTTCGCATTTCATTTCACAGGTTTATTTTTATTCAAAAACTTGATGGGAAGTGTGTTTTCATAAAGTAAAACTGTATGTGAAACATGTTGGAAGTTCTTAGACACACGTTACCTTAATATTATTGAACATTTGAAAACATACATTAACAACACATGGGAAACAGTGAAAGAATTTATTTACTCTGGAGTAACAACAGGTGTACAGAAGATGTACCAACGCATCAGTACAAGCTGAACATTAAGAAAGAATGGAATCATCCAAAAAGGAAACAAGCAACAAAAGACAAAATGCACCAGTTTCCCTTCTAAGGTTAACGATATTTTCTTTTCAAAATGGAATACGGGGTACAAAAGGTTCGAACACATCGCTATGACATTTGCTCAGCGACTCGCACTTCCCTCCTTTGCAATGCTTTCTGCAGTGATCTCTGATCCTCTGTGCGTTATCTCTGCAAGAACCGTGGCATCTGGAGGTCAGAGACTTGCATTTCTGAAAACGGAGTGAAAACTTTACTGGACATAATATTTATATTTCACTGAGTGAAAATACGGTACTATGAGTATAATCATGAAGAGTAACTTTGAACTGTGTGGAGGAAAGTACCAACAAATCAAACTTTTTAGAGTAGAAGAAAAAAAAGGGGAGACAAGGCTATGAAAGCAAGTATATCAAGAGTTAATTAGCAAGAAAGCTCACTCTGAAGCAGATAGACTGACAGAATAACTAAAAAATGGATAGATGAGGACAAAAAGACGTTTCCTTATGAACAACCTTGTGAAATAAAATTAAAAGAAAATGTTCCCTCCAGGGAAGTGTCTAAGGTTAAATTTTGGTCCTGTTCTATAGATACTATTCAAAGAACAATATTATATTCATACTGTAGATTTTGTTCCTTATATTAATTATCTTATTGCATATTAGAACAGATCGTTTAGTTTTGTAAAAGCTTTGGGAGCATGTAAGACTCAGAGCACATTGATCAGCTTCTTAATTCTTAAGAGGGTAAAAGTTTGAAAATAACATATAAACAATGTACAGAAACGACTTAAACAGTTTCTTTAATCGTTTTCATGATGCCGGTAACCATCATGGTGATATGCGCTATAAACGTAGTAACTTGTATTACGACCTTCGAATTGAACGTCTCTCTCCGACCGCACGAAAGTAAGAGAGTGGGGAGCCTTGAAACCAAGTTGCTGCTTTCAGCAAGTGTCATCCGCTCCGTAACTTAGACTGAAACTCGATGGATTTGATACTCAGAACTAAAATGGAATAATAATAGAATAAAACTGAACTAACCCCTTCACAGTTTGCCTGGTCAAAGCCAAAGCAGCGACTGCGGGCAGCCATGTAGCACTGAGAGAAAAACGTGTCACAGGCAGACCTACAGTATCCGGGCCCGCTCTCTCCTGGCGACATGGCGTTCACTACCACAAGGGCACAACACAGAAGCAGTACAACCTTCTGCATATTGAACGTCTGTAAGAGGGGTTTTCGCCTGACAAAATAGTCGCTTCTGTGGATATAACATATGGTTGAACCTTTATCATGATGCACATCAACGGCGACCAAATAATTAATTTGATAATAATAATAATAATAATAATAATAATAATAATAATAATAATAATAATAATAATAATAATAATAATAATAATAACAACAATAATAGTGATAATAGATAGCATTTCGTATAGTTGAAATCTCCGCTCCACAGCAAGCTCTATGCGATTTACAATCCACACTACTACACCAGTAGATCTGATAGCATTCTGAAATAATCTCAACTTTCTTGGAAGTGTACAGTGCAATCTGCCATTTATAGGCACTAAAACACTAACATACTGACAAAGTCTGCAGCTGTTTATGGCCGGGTACCCATTCACACCTGGCTGAAGTAAGGAAAATTCGAGTAAAGTGCCTTTCCCAAGAACAAAACGTCAGGCCTGGAGCTCGAACCACCGAACCTATAACCTCACTACTACTGGTCTGGTAGCCTTACCACAAATAACATGCACTCTAAGACGAATCAATAAAAGTGCATTTTCAACAAGATTTGATCTAATGCAATTCTTTTGAGACCCCGCGATAATTTACTGGAAAGTAATTTTCTCCCATTTTTAAACCTACTTTGGGAATAGACTTTTCCAAACCTGGAAACAGCACTACTGTGAAGGTTATCCTCTTTTCTTGTTCAACGCACTTTGAGAGCCTTCCTCGTGCATTTTCATTTACTTGCATAAATCTTCGTGAATCGACGTAAAAATATTCTATGATTAAATATTCGAAATTTCTGTTACGGGTCTTCTCCTTTGGGATTTTCAAATTTACATCAGAAATCATTATTACGAATGTCCTCGATTAAAACTATTACCATTTGCTGGAAAACGTGAAGTTTGGCAGGGAAAAAGCATGACGTATCTTAAACGTTTTCATTATGATTATGAGCCTTAATGACCAAAACCTCACAACAATAATATAGACGTGTTATGCATTATTCAGTTTCTCCTAAAATGTTCGTCGTGCATAATTGTAAGAGGAAGCACATGACCGCCCTAGGGAGAAAATCGTTACAATAATGCTTTTATATGTAGTGACCTTCCAATCTCTACTTTCGTAATTTTCCTCAGTGATAAAAATAATACAATGTTATAGTAAGGTCTTGTTTTTAAAAAAATGTTTTTCAGTAAAGTGATATCAATACAAGCACTTTTACGGCGATAATAATGGAAGGACAAAACTTAAATACATCACAGAATAAATAAACATTCACATTATGGCAAATAACTATATACTTTGTAATCAGGCATCAAATATAGGGCCTGAAGAGCCTTTTTCTAACAAGAAAGGTAACCGCATCTACACTAGATCCAATGCTACCAATATCAGAACACTATAATATGTTCGCTGCTTGCCATTTTGTTTTGAAGTAAAAACTTAGTGTTAATCTTATTATATTTTACAACAGAAAATGTTACCTTATGGGGTGAGCTGTAGGACTGTCTATTGGGAAATTAGCAGTCTCTTCTTATATAGCCTTTCTAGTTAATCCTCAACAAAAAGTTACAGGGGTAATTTCCCCTGATTCCAAAGATTGCTCTAAATTATAGCTGCACATACAGTTTTCCGGTTTTCTTGTCACTCACTCTCGTACGCAAACACACGAGTAGGCGGTCGGCGGGTGGTCTGGTGTAGTTTGCTCCTTCTTTCCTATAAAACATCTATCGTTTTTTTTTCACCTCCTCCTTTCTGTGTCTTTTACTCTCTTGTAACAACTCTAATCTTCGGTATTTATGCTACGTATTTGGGTTGCAAGTGCCGCAAAACTGTTACTAAAACAACGAAAAGAAACAAAAAACTCACCAGCTGCATTCATTATTGCACAGAATTTGCAGTGTGCGATCCGTTAACCTTGCGGCAAACACTGGGCGGGGGTTTATGACATGGGTTCCAATCCGGATGGATGCATAATTCTTGTTAAGAGGGCTTCCAAGGCTCCAAATCCACCTTGCTTGGTCCAGTTGGAAAGGGGCGTTAAAGTCTGATATACTTTGCCATATAGATGACCATCCAATGTTGATATCGGGTATCAAGACTCATGACATACCACAAGGTAGCTAATTTATAAGTAAATAAAAAGAAAGGTAAAATTAAGACATTTGTGTCCGTAGTGCAATGGAAAAAGAAGAGGACAAATATAACTGACAGGAATGACATATTTATGGTAGACCACAAAGAATTTTAACCAAAGTCACAAAGGCAAGTGTACGCGAAAGTGGACATAATAGCATGTGCGCTCATACAAACACATATATGCTCATACATTTGGATGTTGGGCGTAATCAAACATAATGGTTCAGCGGATCAGAGGTGCTGAGGAAAATTTATTAATTGCTGTCAAAGGACCACCCAGAAACTCGTTCGAATAATGAATGATAAATTGCTAATTAGTAGGCATGAGGGGACCCGACACGCATTTAACTGATTAAAAATGTATCTAAAAACCCTAGAGTAAAATCGACAGTTATGAATAGGGAGAGTGTGAGAGAGACTTCTGGGTTGACTCACCAAAACCTCTCAGTATGAGCAAGACGCGTTTCCCAGTCATTCATTCTCTGGTTATTTGACGCAATTTGTAACCAACGCGATAATGACTCACTCACAAGGAAGACAAAGAGTAACATAAATGTACTTGTACAAACATTAAAATATGGACTGGCCTGGATATAGCAGAATATGCAACGGCATCTCGCGACCGTGAAGGAGAGCATCATTACACGTCAATCTCTGAGTCAGAGATGACACGTCCCGGTATTACAGGTAATGACTCACGGGAGGAAGTTTGAAGATCGAACAAAGTAGAATTTTAAAAAATTCTCTTTTGGCAATGTATAATAAGACCTCTCATGGCAATTAGTGTAGGGGACCATGGGATTCCAATTCCAATTTACTTATTCTGTATCTAGACACAAATGAAACGACAATAGGGACAGCAGTCATAATTGGACACCACCATCTCCCACATCTTTAAACAAAAAGAAAACTAGTGACAAACAACAAACAAGTTACAACAAACGAAGATATTATCGAGACCTTTTTTCTTGCAAAACAAAACAAAACTATGCACTTTAATTTCTGTTTTCAGTTTGACGTTTATTCAGTTGTTTTTTTTAAAAAGAAGCATAAAAAATATTTTACATTTTTGGGTATAAAATAAAACCCTGCATAGGTTTTTGAAAACAGGTGGGTGGGCAATTTGCCCAATAAGACACTCGTTTTTTTGCTATGTGAATTCTTATTCAAATCCCTGATAGGGTTAAGATCCTTTGGCTTGCCCAGAATTATTGGAACTAATCTTTCTGTCTGACACAGAAGAGGGCAACTCTATACTCAATGGGGACCCTTGTTCCATCCATCCATCCATCCATCCATCCGTCCATCCATCCATCCATCCATCCATCCATCCATCCATCCATCCATCCATCCATCCATCAATCCATCCATCCATCCATCCATTCATCCATCCATCCATCCAGCCAGCCAGCCGCCCATCCACTAATTTATCCATAAATTCATTCCTCAATCAATAAACTCATCTATCAGTTTAATTAATCAGTAAAAAAAAATTCTATAAAAATAATAAGTATAAAAATGAGTGTGTAATCCAGGATATTGAAAACAGCATCATTAGCACATAAAAAGAAATTAGCGGTTGTACATGCATGTATATATTATATTTTACGTATATAAAATGTGTGTGCGTGCGTGCACGTGTGTGTATATATGTGTATGTGCGTGCATGTGTGTGTGTGTGTGTGTGTCAATGTGTGTGTGTGATTGTGTGTGTGTATGTGTGTGTCTGAGTGTGTTTTCACTAACAAGTGCATGTAATGTATGTCTGTATGTTCCAAAAACAATCAAAATGTCTGCCAAACGATCGACAATAAAAAACTCCATGAATACACAATCAGATAAATTTGCACACATATAGCAGATTCAGGTGCATCGAAGAAAATCAACATTTGAAGCATGTAACGTCATGCAATTTTAAGCTGGTGCGTCGTAAATCGCGTATTCAGTGCATTGTTTGAGACATGAAAAGCATTCTTCTACGAGACAGACAAAGTCTTTGATCACTCTTTGTCTTTGGTCGACATGAATTCGTTAGGCATGGTTTGACGCAATAACCCTAAGACCGCGGAGATTCTAAAAGTAAACTTTGTCCGTCGGTTATCCTTATAGACGAAAAATCTAGCTGGCTGAGGTCTAGGCTGTGGAGGTACCCAAATGTGAGCCGAGCTGCGACTGCTGATTTCTCAACAAAACGATCTTCAACCCACCGAAGAACCCCCATCGGTGTATGACGCGTGCCACCATCCTACCAGAACCATTGATATTGTATGTCAGTGTCACAGAAGCGTCCAACAATTTCTAGAATTTGGAAAGCAATTTTAGGCATTTACCAGCAGTGCAAGTGACCTCACCCTCATCAATAAATCCAGATAGAGCAATTAATGACTCATTGACATTATGTCGTGGTTTTCAGTGTATGGAGACCATTCGGGCACAACTTTATTACGCCTTGATGAACCCAAAATCATGCAGCTTAAAAAGTAACATGCCCATTAAGAAAAAAATAGTTTCATTACTGAACTAAACGTTCTTAATAAAGGATGCAATAATCTTCCCCGTTCTTATTTAAAATTCACCTGCACATTCTCAGTCTCTCCTGGGTGTTTGGCGTTGACAGTATGTACTGGTGTGTCTGAATGAGGTATGCTTCTGGTCCTGAATCATGTTTTGGTGAAACTTGCACCACATTCTCTTCTGTGCGGGCACTGAGAGTGCGAACAAAAACGAGTGTGCCTCAAGGTAGAATTTTTATGGTCGTTATCAAGCGAACAATAGCTGGCAAATGTGTCTACTCAACAGGCTATTGACTTTTTTTCTAACCCTTTCTGGACCGTCAGTAAATCCTAAAGTTAAAAAAACGAAGCTTCAGCTGCCATTATGGACCCGGTTGTATTACAGAATTTCCCAGTGAAGGCATTTCCCTTTTCACTCAATCCACTCTCTGGTTAGCGTTGAAAATAAAATCAAAATCATAGTGTATTATGTAATGAGCATGGTCATTTCACCTTCAGCGCAATTATGGTGCAGATTTTCTGACAACCGTATAACTTTTTGTGGTAGACTGGTCTTTTGGTACAGCTATCGTGTGTACATATGTGTGTGTGTGTGTGTGTGTGTGTGTGTGTGTGTGTGCGTGTGTGTGTGCGTATGTGTGTGTTTGTTTGTATTCACAACAAATAAAAGGATACCAACTACGTACAGAGCAACTTTCAGAGCTTGATTTCACAGTAAGAATGAACATGTCAGGGATAAGGAAAAGTTCAACGGAATATCATTTCAAAGCGACATACATTGTTATTAAAAGCCATGCAAACTTTAAAAAATGCAATTTAAAAAATAATATAAAAGTGGAAATGTCACCGTCACATTGTCATATGCTATGAATCCGATTTCTTTGAGTCGTTTAGAATTAGATGAAACCAAATTTTCAGAGGTCAGAAAATGGAAGGTTTAATAACTGTAAAACAAGGCAATTGTGAAGCGTTCTTGAACAACTGACTTGAGTCCAAGGTGCATATTACTACCGAGAACCAATGTCGAAGCTGAACACAATGAACAAAGCGTTACAGAAAATGGCACTTTGAAAACACATTTATTTAAGATTGACTGAGCAGAATAAAATTATATTGAGCTTTTAAGTAAGAAACAAAAAACTGGCTTTCTGAATTGGAGGCCTCCTAATTCCTCACATCTCCATTTTATATTATTCAGGAATTGCTAATGAACGTAACCAGTTCAGTGTTTGTTGCTATTGGTCAACTGATTTACTCATTCCATTATAAACGCCACCGTTACGATTTCCATTTTACAAACACAAGGAATTAAATCCCCCCCCCACCCCCCTCTTTTCAATTAAACTCTGTTGGGGAAAACCCAAACGAAACACGGGGCATAAATAATAAGACGCCACCAGTTATATTTTCTTATTGATAGTAAGTAAGGATCATCTTTTACTCAGAATTTCTATCAAATTGACGGCAATGACTTGTTTCCTGAAATTTGACGTTCCCCCTTTTTCGACTTAAATATTGCCGCCTCTTACGTTTCGATCCTCTTCGTTAATTGTCAACATACAACTCATCTGTTAAAGTTAGAGGTAAACAAAACCAATAACGCTTTTCTGGCCTAACGTTCACGGTTTTCGCCGAGTTTATACAAAATACTTATTCTCCTCTTCTAAAATGTTCAGCTGACACAATGAGAAAGAGATTGCAATCCCTATGAACGAACTAGTTCTGTGGAGTATAATTTAATAAAGAGTAAGAGTCCCTTTTTCGAAGTTCACGAGGGTTCTGGGACTGGGTAGTTCATCGTCCCAACTTCTTTGAATTTTCTGAGGATCCGGAACGAGATTCTAACACATACTATTTGCCTTCCTTTCATCAAAGCAACATGTTCTAAAGGAACATAACACCTTTTAGTTCTTCCTACTTAGAGTGCGCACTGCAATACATGTATAGCCATACATCGATTGCTTGGGTCACGGGAAGTGTTGTAGGAACATCGAGGCAATGTAAACAGCCATGTCAAGTGTAATTAGAACATTTCCGGCAACTGGGGTTTCAACGGAGAGAACTCTTTCCTGAGGCAGTCCTGTAGACAGCTGTAGTCGTGACACTTGCTGGAGCAGATGGGACGTATCCTACCGAGGTGTCGTTTGCATGACAGCTCACAAGGTGATGTCAGGTCCCAACATTCCTACGGTGTATTGAAGAAACGAGCTATCGTTAGTTTTAAAATAAATTTCACATAAAAATCTGTATAAGGAAGAAAGAAGGTGGGGGGCATACTTCGGCGAAAGCAGAAAAGGGAAAATCTACATGCAGGTAGTAGAACCCATAAATACCAGCGTCAATTGTACTCTACGAGATGGTACGCTCCCTACAGAAAGCTTTGTTCACTGCCTCTATGTGGTAATACAATGTAGTCATTCAGTGCTGAAGAGGACAGTTTGTTCGGTTAGTCAGATGGAAGAAAAAACTATGACATAGGACACCCCCCCCCCATATATGTGTATATATAAATATAAATATTTATGAAAAATAAATGACAGATAAAAACCACAAATACATATATAAAATTATAATAGGAATAATAATACATACAATTAATAAGGAAGTATTAATTTTTTTTAAAATAGTATCTAACACACTATCATGGCGTTGGTACCTTTTCAGCAAAAGAGTTTTCTCGCTTCTGAAATGAGTATTTCACTGCATAATGGTAAACTTTTGGAAGCTTGTCAAGTATAGAGAGACAGACGTAGGCCTGACTAGAGCGAAGCAAAGTATGAAGAAAAAATTGAAAAAAGGCAAAACGGGAAGATATTGGAGAAACCGGATTTGATGATCATGTGTTTAGTTTTGGTAATCAAGCATTTTCAGTTTGGTAGGAATTAAGCACACTCTTATTGATTTTAGGACAACCAAGGGATCTTTAACGTGCATAAATTGCACACGCGACATCCGAAACATTTTTGTCTCTATCCAACCCTAAGATTGGAGGTGTGGCTGAAAGACAGCAGTAAGGAGGAGCCTAGGAGTAGCAGTTGAAAGGCTGCAGAATGAGTTAAAAGGCCAGAGGAGGTGGCAAAAAAGGGGGGTGGGGGGTGGGGACAGAACATGGTTAGCGAGCAAGACAGGAGGTGAAATATTATTTATTTACAGAAGAAATTTGCCCTATAGCTATCAGGTTTCGAACCCGAGACCTATTGGATGAGAGGTGAACACCGTAACCTCTAGACCACAAGAGCCCCCCCTTGATGAGTATAGCAGCTATAAAAAAGGGGCCAATTGAGGGCTAGCCCCAGTTACAACCCAACACAAGAATAGAATAAGACAAAATTTTAACAAAATATGATAGGTAGAAAAATGTAATACTGAACGGAAAACAGGAACATAAAAATTAAATGTTTTATACACATATTCTTGTTTCATATGTACATGTACCCAAAACGCTCACCCCCCAAAAAACAAAACAAAACAAACCCAACAACACCGCCCCCCCCCCCGAGTTAAAGAACAATATAGTCATTTTATAATTGTTCGTAAGACAAACAGTGTGAAATCGTGGAGCTGTGATCACGTTTCTGAAACAGCTTTGTATAGCATTATTTTCGAAAATACTCGATGACCTTGGGTCTTCACATAGATTGACCTCTTTGTATAAAACAAGACGTGCGGAAATCCCAACTCACATCCAGACAGCTTCTCCGATAGACGTGGGGATAGCTGGCGGTGTAGAAGCAGTTTTTCTCCCTCTGACACTCACGGCGAAGGGCGTGAAAGTCCTCGCACAGGTCCATACAGAGCACTATAGAGGGGTCCGCACTGACCTTGACACTGACTAAAGCCACGACCAAAACGAATACTAGTTTTAGCATCGTGGACGCTGGGGACGACGGGTAATGGATGCAGAGATAAGGAAGGTATTAGCCTGGCATTGATATGACAAAAAGTATTATCTTGCAAACGACTTTGGGGGGCTTTTTGTGTGAAGTGTCCAGGGAATAGAGATGAATGGCTCAGTTAAGCCAGTTGCCCTCTTTCCCGTCTCTCGTGCTGCCTTCATTTATTTCTGTTTCCTCTCCATAACAAAGTGCACTCGTCGCGTGCTACACTTATCTCTGCTGGCAACTCTTTTCTGTGCCCCTTTTCTCCATAATCAAATGATACTGATAATCATAGCGGTTATAATTATGATGATAATAAAAATATTGATAATTATAACATAATACTACTAATAATAATGATAATGATAATGATAATAATAATAAAAATAGTAATAGTAAAAGTAATAATAATAATAATAATAATAATAATAATAATAATAATAATAATAATAATAATAAGAAGAAGAAGAAGAAGAAGACGAAGGAGGAGGAGGAGGAGGAGGAGGAGGAGGAGGAGGAGGAGGAGGAGGAGGAGGAGGAGGAGGAGGAGGAGAAGAAGAAGAAATATTTCTTTCAAACACTCATATTATATTATGAAATCACAGTCATACAACCTGTGCAATAACATTTCTGTATCACTTACAAAACTTGCCTGGCATCTTACGAAAATAGTCTGTTTACATAGCATAACTATGCCTTAAGGATGTACGTACCAGAACACATTTTAGGGCTAGTCCTTTCACGGCGTTGAGGAGTATCTATCTCAGCATCAGCCACATGTGCGATGCGAGCATGATAATCATACTTATTGTCACCATTGCTTATTATTTGTGCTCAGCAGAAAAGGACTGATAAAATTGGTTGGAATTGCCTTGACATTTATTACAAAGCACCCCTGTGCTTAGGAAATATCATAACGTTATCATCTGACAATAAATAAGCCGTCATCTGACCATCCTGTTGTTGATAGAATCTTCCTATAGCCGTTCATTATGAGGTTACACACACCAGAAACAACGTATGGAAAAAGGAATTTGGGCCTATGTATGACACAATCCAACAATCCGCCTTTTATCAAGTAATTTAGCGGGGAAAATGTTGACAGTAACAGTAACATTATTGCCGATTGTATACGATATCCTCAATGTCGATGAAACAAACACACTAATAACTATAATGATATCAGTAACGACTTGACACTATCTCAAATGACAATGATATTAGCAAAGATGAAGATGATGATGATGATGATGATGATGATGATGATGATGATGATGATGATGATGATGATGATGATGTCTGTTTCATCCTTTATTGCCCCTGAGCGTCAAATGGAGATGCAGTTTATTGAGGTTTACTCTAGTTTCTCAGGGTTCCCTGACTTTTCCCCGTCCATTTTTTGCGTGGCTTACCTCTTTCTTTGTAGTCTGAATACTTGGTGCTATAGGCTCTCGAGATTGGTCGACTACGGACATTAGTAACTGACTATTAAAAAACTGTTTTATTCCCTGTTTAACTTTGAAATGCAGGCGGGACTCCGTGCCAGCGGTTGCTCTTACATCTATATTTCTCAACCCGTCTCCTCAACTTGCGATGTTTACAGTTTTTCGGGGACATTTGATCTCGCACGCAGTGAATTTGTTTTCATGGGTTTTAGTTTAATGTCCAGGTATGGCACTGGTAGCATAACTTTGGCATAAATGTTGAAGTGATAAGACGTCTCTTTGCGTCCGATGAGATGTTTTGAATGGGTTCAATGTGATAGGTGTTGGCTTTTTAAGGTCGTATTTCTATTTCAATATCTATGAACCCGTTGTGAGGTTGTGAGTGAAAATACTGACATGATATTTAAACTTCTTGACCTCTTTTAGATGCTTCTTATTTATGTGAATGTTTAGGAGACTATGATTTCGACCAAAGTTCGTGATCTCTATTTTTGATGTGTTTGTTTACATTAATACCACCCCCCACTAAATAAGTAAATAAATAAATGTATTAATTAATTAATTAATTAATTAATTAATTTTAAAAACATTGAGTTGAAAATCTCGTTGGCAAGATATAAAAGGAAACAATCTGATTTTTTTTTAAATGTAGGTATTTTTAATGGCGTATCGACACCATTCAATTAATTCAAGAGGCAGACTTCCGAACCTGTGTGTCAGGGCCACCCCGGGATGGGAAGGATACACAATTTCTCCCCTCTCAGGAATTGAACTCCGGAGTACGAAAGCTTGGCGCGAACCACTGCACCATTACCACCGCTAATGAATCTGATTTTCCGTTAGTGTTTGATTGATTTACAGGAAAGATGTTAACATGAACTGATGAATCGGGCATGGCGATATTAAAGGAGCAGGTAAAGTTAAATATCACACTGTGGCATAGTGTGGGCGTGAACACTCGTATTAGAACAAACTTTTCTCATATCGTCACTGAAGAGCCCTTAGCATCCACCTCGGCTTATATTATAAACACTTAAACGCTCATGGCATGGGAACAATGTGTGACTTTATCAAACTCAGAGGTGTTATTTCAACTCGTGTATTTATATGAATATCATATAATCATTTGGATTTGTCTTTACCGTTAAGCTGATAATGGTATGGGTACAACACCCCTATCAACACTGTAAGGTTATTTAAGAGGCGGGACCTTTGAGTTTAACGTCCATCTTCGAATGGACCGAGCCAAGTGGAAAATTCGTGTAAGGTGACTTTCCCAAGGTCTCAACATCGGACCGAGCTGAGGCTCGAACCCCCGAACCCGCAATCTCATGATTGCGAGTCTGGTAGCCTAACCACAAGGCCACCGACGCCACCTGTTCAGCTGGTGCACTTTGCCTTTTTGCAAGCAAAGTCCGAAATAACAGGTCTGACATTCATTGAGGGTTATTATTTTAGATTGTACTTGATGATGTATATTTCTTCTTTTTTTGTTTTGTTTTACAGCATTCTACTCTTTTTTTTCTTTCACTGCTACCTTTTGGCTAATCAAAGCAGTGCTGTGACGGTTACAAACATATTTTGTTTTTTGTTCATTTGTTTGTTTGTTTGTTTGTTTGTATGTCTTTTGGGGGGTCACTTTTGTTGTTGGTGGTAGTGATGGTATAGAAATGGTAACTGTGTTGGTGACATGGTAATTCAAATTTTTATTTTTGCATAAGTACCAGTCTAGAGCAGTTCTGGTAGTACCGTTAGACCAGTTGGCATTTAGTTGGACCATGATATAGAATGCCCGGGTTGAAAACCCTAATTGAACGTCGTTTGTTTTCGTTTTTGTTTTTGTTTTTGGTAAGTGTTTTACGGCGCTTGCACCATTTTCATTTGGTAGGAAATTTTGAATTTTGCCCGGGTGGTGGCCGAAGCCTACTCTTAACGATTTTGGACCACCAAGGGATCTTTAACGTGCGCAACTTGCACACAGGACCTCCGAGAATGTTTGCCCTTGTCCGAGAAGGCTAGGTGTAGATATTTCCTACCGTAAGATCAGGGGTGTGGCTTAAAGACAGCAATAAGAAGGAGTTAAGGAGTAGTAATAGAAAGGCTGAGGGAAGAGTCGGGAGCCCAGAGGAGGGAGCAAAGGAGGTGAGGGGTTGGGGACAGAAAGTGGAGACGAAAGCAGACGACAGAACGTTGCTTGAGAGCAGGAAAGGAGGCGAACAGAGACAATTTAGAGACGAAAATAAATGTCCGTCGATATCCGGATTCGAAACCGAGACCTATTGAATGAGAGGCGAACACCTTAATCTCTTGGCCACAAGAGCCCCCATTGGACAACTTTGAATGCCTGTGTGTTGGTTGGGTATTATATATTGCTCTCCATCGATTTATCTCTAACTGTTCTTTAGATGCTAAGATCTATGGTACTTATACAAGGAGACTGGGGATGGGTTTATGTCCAAGGCAGCTCAAGAGGATACAGAATAGGCAGACAATATTGGAAACATTTTTACACAAGAATTCCAGAAACACAATAAAAGTACGCAAAAGAAGTTTAGAAGAACACGTCTTCACGAAGCTAAAACAAAATGCACCCCACAGTAACAAAGCTAGCAGCAACAACGTAAATGGCACTTACAATAGCATCATCTGACACGACAACGATCCAGCCTGCTGTTGTTGTTATCGATCCAGCCGCTAAGAGAACACGAAGGACAGTACAAATGGCAATACACACTGAGACGGTCGCAATAGCTTTGACTGCTGTTAAATAAACAACACTCAAAAAAACATTTCGTATTCAAAATTTAATGGCGAGGAAGCCTTCGGAGAAGAACTCAGAAAACTGTCTCATTTCAGGGAAGTTCTGGTTTGTAGGCTTGGAACTCTTCAGCGAAACAATCTTCCATACACTCCCCATAGGTTGAACAACGAGCATCACAGGTTCTTAGCAAAATGTAGATGTTGTCCCTGCATGCTTGAAGGCAGGGAGCAGCAATTTCCCAGCAAGGCTGTTGGAAAGGGAATCAGAATAGACATTAAGTACAAATATAGGCTACTTATGTTAACTACACCCCCCCCCCCCAACAACAACACCCAAAAAAACCCTCAACAACCCAAATACTTAAAAAAAACTAAAAAACAAAAAGAACCCAACAATCCCATTCAATGTCGATTCATGTATTGCTCCCATAAATGTGAAACACGCTCTTATCTACTTTTGCCGGGGTGTATTGTGGCAATCATGTCTTCAAACAGTTCACGTGTCAGTTATACAGGAAGCTTATCACAACGAATATATGTGCCATAAAACTGTATTCTTCTCTGCTAAAAGTCCGTACACATCGATGCACTTCCCATCTGATTCATCCTGATCTAATAAATGATGACGACTAGACTGGCCTTATTTCATATACTTTCCCACCTTCTGGTGCAACCAAATTCGTTGATTTGAAAGGGAAAATTGCAATATTCTTAGGATTTAAACTGTATTCATGCAACAGCTGTTTAGTATGTTTATAAAGCTGACAAACTTATATAAGTAATCAAATTAGTTAAAGTCTTTCTCACTTCGAGACAGGAGTATGTATTCTCGTTATAGCCTCCTTCAAAGCAATTTCTGGAATCTTCACATTGGTTCCTCAGAGCAATAAAATCTTGGCAAACGGGGCTGCACCAGTATGGCGCAATGTCGTCCATGGCCAGTGAGGAGACAGCCATCAGTGAAACGAGTGCAAACAGTCGCATCTGCATTGTGGATTCTCCAACAGCAGCCTGTGGACAGTATTTCGAATTTAGTTGTGAAAAAAGAAGTCATGGTAAAATCTATAGTGTTGCAACAGAGTATCTGTTTTTACAATATTGTGACCAACTCTGTGTTCATCGTCGGCTGGCATATTATTTTCCAAACGATTTTTTTCTTCAAATTCACCGTTAGTTGCAAAACGGTCTTTGAACTTGTTTCGATACCCAAAACGCGGGTGATAAAAAAGAGTGACCTAATTTCATTACGCAATATTTTAAAAAAGGAAAAGCAATAAAAAAAACTATAACTAGGTCACAGGTATATTGTTCGCACCACCAGCTTTTATTTTCTGTCTTACAATAAGTGTTCAAAGTAGTCACTACCACCAGCACGGACAACATCAGTGAGATAAAAGAATTCATCGCAGACGCTTTTCAGCATATTAAGGCCCACTGAGTTGATCGCTGTTGTTATTTGATGTTCAAGGTCATCAACGTTAGTTGGCACCGATGGCATATAAACGCGATTTTTTTACAGATCATTAAAAGAAAAAATCACATACACTGAGGTCAGTGATGTTCTGGTCCCATTTCCGACCAATCCATCGCCGGGGCACTTTTTGATTTACAAAACCTCGAAAGACCAGATGTCAATGGGGCAGTGCTCCAACTTGTCGAAAAATGAAGTCATGTGAATCTGCTTGCAGTGATATGAAGAGCCAGTTTTGGGGCATATTCAGATAGGTTTATTCTGTAAGGGTATTTCCTTCAAAGGAAAAACGACGCGAAAAAGCACCCCCCTATGGCAGCTGTTTAAAGTTTAGATAACTCCTCTTTCAAATAGTCATTCAAATGATGCTTGGCAACTGAAGCAATGTGTCATAAAATCGGCTCATTCCTTCTGACTGAAAAGTTAGATAACTCCTCTTTGATATGGTATCTGACCCATTCCATATCGGTGCTTGAGAACTGAAACAAAGGGTCATAAAATCGGTTCATCCTTTTTGTATCATCCTGTATTTAAAAAAATGAATTCATTGAAATATAGTCACTTTTTAAGGTTAAAATACAAATTACAAGAAAGAAAAGCACCTATCACAATATTCGTAATATATATATGATA
>NW_004797309.1:2114542-2130431 GCF_000002075.1 Aplysia californica | reverse complement strand
TATTCATTTATCTATTTTTTGGCGTTGTTTATCTTTTTTTAAAAATTCAATTTTTATAACTTTCTCGTTCTGTGACAAAATTGTTGACTCATTACCTACAGGTTGGTCCACCGCGGCGCTTTGATTGCTTCTGATTTATTCATTTATTCATTTGTCGTTTTATTTATTTATCTATTTATTTTTGTTGTTATCTTTAATATTACTACTTTTGTGTTCAGCGTAACAATTGTTGACTTATTTCCTACAGGTTTGTACACCGTGGCTTTTTGTTTGCTATTGATTTATTGATTTATCTTGTTTATTTATTCAATTATTTATTCGTTTATGTTGTTATATTTAATTCTTAGTACTATTGTGTTCGGTGATACACTTATTGACTCATTACCTACAGCTTTTTACACGGTGGCTCTTTGAGTACTACCGAACCCTCAAGTGCGTAGCTCTACCTGTTGAGTCATTAGCTACAGGTTTGTCCACCTCGGTTCTTTGATTGCGACTGATTTATTATTTTTTTGTATTTATTGTTTGTGTTGTTTTTTTATGTTTTTATATTCAATTTATATGACTTTTGCGTTCGGTGATACAATTATTAACTCATTACCTACAGGTTTGTACGCCGCATCTGTTTATTTTTTTATTTTTTTATTTATTGTTCCCGTTATTTATTTATGTTGCTATATTTTGTTTTTTAAAACACTTTCCCGTTCGGTGGTACAATTGTTGACTCATTACGTCCAGCCAGGTTTGTAGACCGCGGCTCTTTGACTGCGATTTAGCCATTAATTTGATTATTTATTCAATTATGTCTTTCTTTATTTTAGTTTAATTGATAAAGCCTTTATTATTTCCTAATACATAGCACTACCAGTTGAGTCATCATCTCCAGCTTTGTGGACAGTTGCTCTTTGATTGCTAGTGATTTATTCATTTAATTTTAAAACTTATTTTAGTTAATTATTTATGTTTTTATTTTATTTTTTTAAAACACGTTTGCGTTCGGTGACACAATTTTCTCCTCTTTACCTCCAGGTTTATAGACCGCGGCTCTTTGATAGTTAGTGCTTGGTTTATACATTTTCTTTTCTTTCTTTCTTCATTTATTGATTCCTTTGTATATTTATTTATTTATTTATTTATCTTAACGTCTAACTAATCGAGCCTTTATTACTCTCAGATGTGTAGCATTATCTGTTGAGTCAATGTGACCAGTTTTGTGGATCGTGGCTCTTTGCTTGCTAGTGACTTATACATTTAATTTAATCATTCAATGTTCCAGTCATTTACTTACGTTTTCTAAAAATTTATTTAATTCATATCCCTTTCGTGTTCGGGTATGCTATTGTTGAGTTGTTATGTCTAGATCTGTATACCGTAGCCCTTTGTTTGCTGGTGATTTATGATCATTTAATCATTCAATGTTCCAGTCATTTATTTATGGGGTTTTTTAAAATTTAATGTTAATTCATTTCCCTTTCGTGTTTGGTTATGCAATTGTTGAGTCTATATGATGATAGTCACCTGTTTTTGGAACCGTGGAGACTTTTAAAAAAAGCAAAGCACTCTGGAGAGTAACAACTAACGATGTAATCATTGTTTCAATTATCTATTTTTGTATTTAATTAACTAAACCTTACTTACTTTTACCTCCGTATTATTGCCTTAAAAACTTCTTTGAGTTATTTTGACACTTGTGATCAGGTTTATGAAGGGTAGATCTTAGATAGCGAGGGATTAATACATTTATTTATGTTTTTATTCAGTTATTATTATTGTATTTTTTAAAATCATTTAATTCATAAAAACCCTTCATCACTTGCGTACGCTAGTGACCAGGTATGTGGACTGTATCTCTTTGATCTAAAATGGTTTATACATTTATTAGCTCATTGTTTCAGTCATTCGCTCTATGGATCCAATCAGTACTCCCTTATCCCTTTGGCGAGTGAAACATTACCTGATAAGTCATTATGACGCTAGTTACATTACCAGGTTTGAGCAGTATAGCTCTTTTAGTTTTAGTTTTAGTAAGGCTTTTATGGCACTTGCAACACAATAAGGTCATATAAGTGGCGAAGATTAGAGGTGTTACAAGAGAGTAACAAACACGAAAAAGAAGGAGGAGAGATAAAGACGATAGGCGTTTGATAGGAAAGAAGAAGCAAACCACACCAGAGCACCCGCCAACCACCCACTTATAGCTCTGTGAGTGCGGGTGATTTATACATTAATACATTAGATATATATTCATTCAGTTATTTTTTATCATTTAATATTTAATCAATACACTTTACTTTATTTTTACGTTCGCACCACTACTTTAAAAGCTTTTGAGATTGTTATGACATCTACAACTAGATACTTATTCTGAAATTTTGGTTTATAGTCATTTATTTACTCATCTAAGCCCTTATTTGTTTGTTTCCTTTCTTATTTATTTGATTACCTAATCAATGTACTTCGTTATTAGTTTCACGTGCTTACAAGTTCTTTTAGAGTATTTTTTAGCAATTATGAATGGTTTTACGACTCTGGGTTCGTATCATTGTTAGGGGTTTTTTTCAATGGTTTTTCCAGCAAATTTGTAACTAACTGTTTTTCAGTTACATAAGTGTTTCAAGTTTCATGGGCAATATTTTTAAAGTTTCTATATGGATATTCTGAAGTTAGAAAACAGATATATTGAGTGAAGTTCGAGTCACTAATTCATGTACAGATATTAAAATTTATTTATCACATTATTTTATTAATTTCGCATGTCAGTCAGTACGTTAAACGTTTTATTCAGTTAATACGACGCCCGAGAACAGTTTGCGCATTGCAGGGGGTAAGGCGTAGGGCATAGGGCGTAGGTATGGTTCCAAGAAATTTGTATCTCTAGTTATCTATTTGATTATTCATTTTTTTTTTCCGGTATCAACTGTAATTTTTATCAGTTTTTCATCAATCTGTTTTATCTGCTTATCGATGCTTTAAATGTTTATCTATTTATCAACTTCTTAGTTAAATTAGTTTATCAACTTGCTCATTTATTTGCGCATTTATTTGCGTATCAGTGTATCGTTCCTACGTCTCCAAATAGCGCTTTGGTTTTCTTGCTGTTGTTTTTTTTTAAAACCCATTAATTTTTTTAAAAATTCCATTTGCTTTTTCTGTTTTCTTTAAGTTTTCTGTACGTGTTATATTGCATTTCTTCACATGTTCCACTAATTAAGTTTAGGAAAGAGAGAGAGAGAGAGAGAGAGAGAGAGAGAGAGAGAGAGAGAGAGAGAGGGGGGGGAGAAGGAGTCAGAGAGAGACAGAGAGAAAGATAGAGACTAAGAGAAACAGAGAAAAAGAGAGAAAAAGAGAAAGAGAGAGGGGGAGCGGGAGCGACAGAAAGAGAAAGAGGGAACGACAGAGAGGGAAAGAAAGACAGAGAAAAAGAAACAGAGAGAGAAAGGACAAAGTAATTAGACTCAGAGAGACCGAGAGAAAAAAGAGACAACGATAGAGAGAGACAGAGAGAGTGAGAGAGATAGAGAGAGGGAGGAGAGAGAGGAGGAGAGAGGGGGGAGAGAGGGAGAGAGAGAACGAGAGAGATACAGAGAGAGAGACAGGGAGGGATAGATACAGACATAGACTCAGAGAGAGAGAGAGAGAGAGAGAGAGAGAGAGAGAGAGAGAGAGAGAGCTACAGCAACCAATTCCTTTAATTCAAACAGATTGTCATCATTATTGAGCAAGACTCATATCTATAGCAATTTTTAATAAAGCATTCTCATTATACAGTGGCGTCCAATAGAAACCTGAAAATGTAATCACCCAATCAACATGTTAAAGTAATGCACTACCCACTCATGCAGCATGCCAATTTAAAGCTAAATAAAACCTACATCACCTGACTGATTAATATTTGATCTATGTTTAGAGACGCCCGAGATAATGGTCACTCAAAATTTAGCTTAAAAAATCAGGCTTGGCAAAATATCGTCATAGCATGACACGACGTGTTGCATTTTATGTACGTATCAAAGTTTTTTTCATTTTAAAATAATGCCCTAGCAAATGAATACTTACTCTACTGTACGCTTGTCTGATTGCATTTAATGACTATAGTTGTTTACTCTGAACAAAGCAACATTCAAAGATAAACTTTTTCAAATGTAAAAGTATATTAATAGGGTAATGGGTAGCTTTGTGAAAGTGGTACTATGAACTCACCCCTAAAAACCCGTTATTTTTTGCTAGAAAGCGGACAAACAATACTACACAAAAATCCTATTTCTGTTTAACGGTTTGATTCCAACTTACCGAAGATATCTTGAAAGGTTAGAGAATAATGTGATAGAGCTGCAATATAATGTCAGCAAAGGGTAGGTCTGTCTACTTTTATACATAAACACACACCAGAAACTATTGTGTTCCTACAGCTTTAATACCGAAAAAAACCCAAGTCATTTTCGTGGAGACAAATAATTCAGTAATTTAGCTATCATGTCCACAAGAGGGGGGTCTGCACACATGTTCTATGTAGTGACCCACTTAATTTTCCGCCTCGTCCTGCTTATTGCCAAAAGGTGTATGGTCTACATTTATTGTAAAAAAACAACAACCCAAAAAACCCACCTCACCCCCATAAAAACCCCACAACAACAATTACTAGCACAGCTGGCAAATATTCTTTGATGTGAGTGTACTTAACATCGTTTCAGATGATGTCAGCCATATTTGTGTTTTTAGAGCCATCTATTCCTCATTTTATACTTGAATTGCTGAGGTTGTTTTTAAAGCTCTTCAGGCCTCCTATTTATCCATCATTTACTGCTAAATTTTTATTTATACACGCATAAACGCACATGCACGCACACACACACACACACACACACACACACACACACACACACACACACACACTTGCACATGCACATCATGTAGAATTTATCGTCTTATAAATGCCAGCAAATGCAATGATGACACTGCTGCCAGAGTTCAAAACCTAAATGAATAGCGCAAACTACTGAAATTACCTGTTTAATTTTTTCCTGAGATAAAAAAATCTTATCTGTGTCGTCATAGTAACGGGTCGTTGGGACTGGGGGTCAGCCACATCCTCTTGGAAACAAACGTGTCTAGAAGCTGAACCGTCATTCAGATGACCACATGCGCTGTGCTGACGATCCAGACAATAGAAAGCCAACTTCAGCTTCTAGCTCCACATACCAGCAAGCTTTTCTTTTCTGTCCCGTGTCCTGATGTGGTGTCGAATATTGGTTAGTTAGTTATGCATAGATTTTTATTAATGTAGTAGTAATTTCTGTTAGAGTTAGCTTGTACATAATATAACAAAATAGACGTTTTTTAAAATAAAATAACGGGTTTGACGATTTACACTGACGACGACGACGATGATGATGATGATGATGATGATGATGATGATGATGATGATGATGATGATGATCATGATGATCATGATGATGATGATGATGCTGCTGCTGCTGCTGCTGCTGCTGCTGATGATGATGATGATGATGATGATGATGATGATGATGATGAACCAGCAAACTTACACTTTGGCACTACCTTTCCTGGAGTATGCAAATTCAAGTCCCGGGCACTGCCGTGCGAGTCAGCCTAATCAGTCGCAGATGTTTGAAATATAAAGGCATAGCAACTCTACGACATCTCCCCTTTCGATTTTAAAACGATTGTATTTACGGAGGGTATAGTCGACCGCATGATTGGTCCCTAAGGAGTCTTCCTTACGACAGTCATGAGACGACAAATGCAGTGCATGTTCCACATTATCCGCTCCTTATCCTCCTCCATGCCAGTACAAGACTCCCGAGCACCTTATTTTGCGAGGCCTGGGCCACACCGACAATGAAACCTCTCTTTTCCTTTGACAAACAGTATGGCGTGATACCGTCTGGCCGTGCTTGGTGGGGTGCGAACGATCATAGCTATGCTATTTCAAGGATCCGTTGAAGCTTATGATTTGAGCCTTTGATTACACAGGTTTTTTTGGGTTTTTTAAACAAAAAATAATTCTGCCTAGTAATATCGCCGATTCTACGCTTCAAAGTGTGCTAAGGTTAAAGTAGTAGAAATGTTTCTTCATCGTAGTATTAAAAAAAGTGCAGAGGTTCGTTTCATTTGGATCGTATATGGGGTTCTCAGGAGCCAAAAGCAATGATGCATTGGAAAGCATCTCATAAAGGTGGGACACTGAACTCAACACTCAAATCCCCCTAATCCATGTCAAAATACGCGATATGCCCCCCCCCCCCAAAAAAAAATAATAATGAATTTTAAAAAAATAAAAATATATATATAAAATAAATAAATAAATAAATAAATAAATAAATAAATTTAAATTTAAATTTTTAAAAAAAATGATTTTTAAAAAATAAAAAAATTCAAACAATTCTTTTAATCCTCTCCTTCCCTCCCATCCCTACACTACTATTTGTCTCTTTGTTGCTTTATTTCTTTGTTTCTGTATCTCTTTATCTCCCTCTCCTCTCCCCTTCTAACCCCCCCTCCTTTCTCTCTCTCTCTCTCTCTCTCTCTCTCTCTTTCTCTCTTTCTCTCTGTCTCTCTCTCCTTACAAACACAGATAAACACACACAAAGTGGGTTACTGCAATAAATGTAAGATCATCCTCAAATAATATCTGAGTAGATCTGGACCCCTTTCCAATTTTCTATGCTACCTGGGTAATTTCTGGTGTCCCTTTCTGATCTGCTGTTGTTGGGGTGATACATTAAACAGTGATATTATCGATGCTTTTTAAAAAGTGGGAAAAGCTGCTTTTTTAAAACAACATTTTCAGCTTTAATAAGCCTGCCTGGGGATTGGGAGGGGGGGGTTATATATCTGTCTCTCTCTCTCTCTCTCTCTCTCTCTCTCTCTCTCTCTCTCTCTCTCTCTTTCTATATATATATATATATATATATATATAATACACATTTGTATATTTACACTTGTACTGTGGACAGATATTTATTTTCCATTTAATATTTTTGTTGTTGTCTATTTTATAGCAGATGGCTTGTATTTCTCTTTTGAGGTATTTTAGTTTACTCTCCAGAGTGATCTACACCTCTTTCTCCTGCTCTGTTAATAACTTGACAACAAAGAGGGCATGACACATATTATTTGCTAGCGACCTGAGACATCATACTATTTGGCCTCTATCCAAAGGAACGAAAGGACGACTTCGCGAAGGCTGAGAACACTCTGTGATTGAGCTGCAGCTTAAGTGAACCCTGCTTAATATTAGAGTTAGCAGTAATAAAAACAGTTATTGTTGTTGTTGTGCTGATGTTGTTGTTGCTGTTGTTGCTTCTGCTTTTGTTGCTGCTGCTGTTGTTGTTCTCCTCCTCCTCCTCTTCCTCCTCCTCTTCTTCTTCTTCTTCTTCTTCTTTTTCTTCTTCTTCTTCTTCTTCTTCTTCTTCTTCTTCTTCTTCTTCTTCTTCTTCATCGTCTTCTTGAATGTATTGCCCATGTAGAGAGAAAAATCAATAAACTTCGAAGAGGAAACTCTTCGTTCGTTGTATTTCAGTGTTCAGGGTGAGAAGAAAGGGTTCTTTCAAAAGTAGTAAAAAAAATCATTTCACTCACGAATTCCACCTTCAATTTCTAATTACGCCCTTGACTTAGTCGTAGCAGAATAATAACATGTCTGTTTCTGTCAGTAATTTACCTGAATAAATGTTAGAAAGAATAATACAAGTTGTCGGATTGTATACTGCTCTTCAAACACTGAGTAGGTCAGAAAGGTAATTTTGTATTTGATGAACCGTTAAGTATGTTATTATGTCAGTATCCTCCCACTTTGTGCAGGAAGTAATCTTGATCACCACCCCTTTGTCTATTCAGCTTTTTTAGCCTCCCGCAATGGTTTGTACTTCGACATTTTTCTGTTCTTCTCACTGGTGGGATAGATAGTAATGAAGCACCCGTATGTTTATTGAGAGTTAAATAGTTAGAATTGCTCCATTTACGAAGCTAGCTATCTCCTTCTCAGTACAGTGTAACATTAATAGTAATATGCTTTCAAAGAAGGTGTTTTTACGTCCCCATCAAGAACATTTAGATAATGTATATTATGCGTTGAAATAGCGAAAGTACAGTCTATGACTTTGCTATTTCCTTTTTTGTATAATTGAGTTAGATCTATTCTTCCTGCCGTCACTTTTGAAGTTTGTCTACAATGCTGGGGTCTAAAACTTCAATCACTTTCGATATTCCATGATGGTAGCAGAGTCTGACTCGCATTGTGGGAAAGAAGAAGAGCTTGAAGATATCTGTAGAATGGGGAAAAAAAAGAAAGATCAAGACGCTTACTACTACTTTGTCACCAACATTTATTATTGTCGATAGAAGCGCACACAGCCTATTTCGGCCAATATGTCTTGCCTGAAACGCTATGAAATGTCTATGTGTGGGTCAGAAACGAACTCTGGCTTGGCCAGCCTCTTTAGTTTCAGGCAGGCTTGTACTTGGCCATGAATCCCTCTTTGAAGCAGGTCTGTTGGCATGAATCGTCCGCTTGACATTTGGGGTGGCATGCGTCGAAAACTTCCTGGAAATGTTCGTGGCAGGCATCCTGGCAGGGTTTGACCAGGTCAAAGCAGGCCTGGGGATGCGGAAGTAATGGTGGTAGTAAATAGCTGTAATAATTTGTGGTGGTGGGATTGATGGCGAGGATGCTTATGATTTTGGGACCATTCAGAATGTTTATTAGTATTCCGTTCGGTAGCATTCTCCCTAATACGTTCAAGATCTGCGACACACATCGGTGATCATGGTTCTTTATTCATAGTCTTTGCTCAGATGCTCTACACCCCCCCCCCCCAAATTATCCTGATATTTCCCTGTCTCCCATCTGTCGACTACTATGTGTACTCGTAAGGTTATTGTATATGAGATAAAGAATGATATTTACTTCAAAGCGTTCAATGTAACTTGCTTGTATTATAGTCCATGTTCGTACTTGTTGTGGTTGTATGAGTGCAAATGAACTTTATAACATCGCTGCCATTGTTTACAGCCGAGACATCTCTCTCTCTCTCTCTCTCTCTCTCTCTCTCTCTCTCTCTCTCTCTCTCTCTCTCTCCCACTCTCACTCTCTCTCCCTCTCTCGCTCTTTCTTTCTATCTCTCTCTCTTATTCCCCCCCTCTCTCTCTCTGTCTCTGGCGTACACACACACACACACACACACACACACACACACACACACACACACACACACACACACACACACACACACACACACACACACACACACACACTCTCTCTCTCTCTCTCTCTCTCTCTCTCTCTCTTTCTCTCTATGGGAGAAGAAATAGAAATGTCATTTGTGTTATAATTGCAGGTTTTCACATTTTCGGGTGAATATTGTGGTAGACTCACACCTCCCTATATTGATTTGGAGAGTGAGAGAGATGTGTTTTATATATATATATATATATATATATATATATATATATATATATATAATATAGAAAGAAACAGAGAGCTAGAGAGAGAGAGCTAGAGAGAGAGAGAGAGAGAGAGAGAGAGAGAGAGAGAGAGAGAGAGAGAGAGAGAGAGAGAGAGAGAGAGAGAGAGAGAGAGAGAGAGAGCGAGTGGGGAGGAAAAAGCAATGACAACAAAGAGGGAGATAGTTGACTGTTCATCATTGATGATAATATACGACCGAGATAAGACAGTTTCCAATAGAAAAAAGTTATCCTGAGAAACTCAAACCCCTGAAGCTTGTTATATCAATAATTGTACAGCCATTGACATTTTGCCGGAGAATGGTAAACCTGAAGGCAATTTGCACATTTCTATTACCCCTTGGACCCTCGATTGCACTCCAAAATATTTGAAAGCTATTAATGAGCTGTTTTCTCGGCTGAAATATCCAACAGCAACGGTAGGAGCTCTCAATTCATATTGTGTGAGCCACAATTTTTATGCATAACGTTTTCTTTTTCTTAAAACTCTCGAGAAGAATTGTATGAAGCTCGTTCTTTTAACAGAGTTAGCACTTCCAGTTTCCGAATAGAAATGAGGTAGATGTTAGGAGTTTTAGAAACAGCGGCCCAGAAGATAAATAATTCTCCGAGAAAAGAGGAAGAATAGTAATACAATTGTTTGTTGCGGTTAATAAAGATTGCAGATGATCAGTTCAGTCCCCAGCTTCTCATAATATGTTACATCAAATCTTGGATCTAATAACGGCATAGGTTACAGTCAAATAACATATATATTTTATAACTTTTAATGAATGTTCTCCTATTCTGTTTCTTCTAAAGTTGCGACTGTGACCTCATTAACGGAAGAACTTAAGAAGCTTTTTTTAAGGAATGAAAACTGATATTTGGGGAATTCGACGCCCCAAAAAGAAGAGAATAAGGGAGGGAGGGGGGAAAAAGTTTATGAAAGCAGGGAAGGGAAATTAGGTTTGACCAAATGTCATTCTCTACAATGCACGAAATCAGCTGATTTAACCTGATTCTCCCCCCCCCCCCCGACCCTTCTTCCATTCCCAACCACCTACTCATCCCCTGCCAGAAAAAGAAAGCAAAAAAAACCCCCCCACAAACGAACAGATAAACAAAAATCTTAAAGGAAATAAGACGAAAGACAAAAACTTTAGCAAAATATTCATGAATGTAATTAAGAAAATGAGTGAAATAAAACTACATACACAAGTAATACGGACGTATGAATCGTGATACACAAACGAATGTATAACCAATTGAATAATTTTGTAAAATGCTCTATGAACACCTTTATTGAGGGCATAACGGGTATACTCCGAATGTAATAATATGAAAGGTTTCCAATAATTTTGCCAAGAATTTAGGTATCCCTTAAGTGGTCAAGAACTCTTTATTTGCAAGTTCTGCTAGGAAAGGGCACACAGTCCTAGTGATTTCTGAGAAGATAAGGAAATGGGTGTTATAAAAGTTTAAGGATGGTAGGACAAAAATTCGGGAAGAATCAAAACTTAATGAGGACTGCGCATGTCTAAGTGACAACCACACCCTTCCGATCTCATGCTGTCAAAACTCAATATTTATTTTACTCGTCTGCCTTGTGGGTAAAACAATGAAAACATTGAAGGAGAAGTCAAATCTGCAACCCTCTGGATGCACTTTTATTCATGTTTGACCTAATCATAGAAAGAAATTTGGAAATATTATTCAAAAGTAAGCACACTAATTTCTTGTGCTTGTTGTCGGCTTGGTCCTCTCGAAGACAGAATATAAGTGAAGACCAGTTGGAAAAAAACAAAAAACAAAAAAAAACCCAAGAGATAAGTCACGTTTTAAGAAACTGGACTAAAAGGAAGATTCAAAATTTGAAAGTCTGTACCTCATGGTTAGAACTAGTCTTGCGGTGGTTTTTCAAAATCCTTACACAGCACAGGATATAGCTCTGGTCCGTGGGTTTATTCGGGGGAGAGGAAAGTTCGATTTTCGTAGTATACAACAAAAGATAAAAACTCCTTAAAATTTTTTTAATGGGATTTATCGTTCTTTTTTCTCCGCTGGAGTATTCTTATTATTCATCGGTAATAAACCACGGTCGCTGGCACAAGGATCTGGGGGGCACAAAACCACGTTGCATAATACATTTTGGCGGAATTGTGTCTCTCTACTGTGACTGATCTCACACAGCCAAAGTGAGTCCTAACAGGCGGAACTGAAGCACTTTTAAACAAAAGAAAACGTGAAACTTAAGTGTGAGGTTTTTGTCAAGTAGAACTGTTAAACTTTGTTCATGGCTTTAAACAAATATGTGAAGAGAAAGCAAATAAATGATGTCCTTTATTTGTTCATAACCCATCGAGCGGAAATATTTTGGATTCCGGCGTGAGTACATATTGTTGTTTATTAAGGAATTTAATAATAGCAATCTGCGACTTCAGATGCATCACATATCGACTTCCGTACTCATGCATCATAAGAATAAATGCACTAGACACTTGTATGTGACTTGTGTTTGGGTGGAGTGGTTAAAGTATTTGCCAATTCATGCATAAGATATGTCAATTTCTATGGAGGGAAGGATCTTTTTTGACTATCTCCTTCTCTTTGATTAGATAAAATCACACACAGAGCAGACTAACCTTGACAGGGAGAGTCAAAGCAGCCTACCAGTAAAATAATCTAAGTTTTGTTAACGAGTGCTTGAACCTTACAATCTACAATCAGTCAGTCAATCAGTCAATCAGCCGATATTTAATTGGAGCGATGAGCGTTGCTTATTATGCTGACTTACTCGTTAACACACAACCCAGCAGTCCTCCAGCAGTTATGCCAGGATCGGGATGGAGTTCCCAGTGGTACCAGTTGTGAGAGGCAAACGGGTGCCGAGGTCCCGCGCTGATTAAGCCTAATATGAGCACTCGAGCATATATCGGGTATTTATGTATATGCTGATTGTGCTAGTTAACCAGACTGCACTTGAGCTTATATGGAGTATATACTGATTATGTCTGATATGAGCACTCGAGCATATATTGGGTGTATACTGGTTATGATAGAAATTAGATATATTTTGACTGTGCCTGATATCAACCTTTGAACATGTGCTGGGTATAATATACTCACAGACAAACAGTCCTCAAAATCATCAGAGTACGCAAAGCTGGTCGAAGTGCACTTTTGCTGACACTTGAACTCCTGGAATTCAAAGCCCTCACAGGCGAGGTTACAGAAAAAGTCAGTGGGCTCACTGTGCATGGACATCCCTATAGCCACCAGCGCTGATAGAACTACGACTAGCTTCAGCATTCTTCTGTTGTATTTGGCCAGCTATATTGGGGAGTGATGATCTGTTCGGAACAGACAAAAATGAAAATAAAACAAAAGGAGTAAGATATTTAAATTAATTTCATTTCTGAGTAGTGTGTTTAGACGGAATTGATTCTAAAAACATTCCAAAGAGTGGATAAGAAATGGTGAGTGGGCAAAAGGGGCAGACGAAAAGAAGTGGAACATAGAAAGGAAATTATGTCAGGTCTATTGAGATAGACATTGGTAGTCGTATTGTCACGTAATTGTAGCGAGCATTACAAAAAACATAATTTTCAGGCTGTTCTCGACGAGCCACAACTTTAGGTAATTCTATGCCATTTACAAAACACCATCTATTTTGGAGACCTTTTTAGAAATCCTCAACGTTTGCAATACATTCATGTTTGTTTCAGCTCTCTTTGAACTTGACTAAATTCCTTCAAGCAGTTGAAATAATGCAATTTTTTTACAGCACGTAATTAAATAATGTGACAGGCATAATTATTTTAACGTTAGAATTTTATTTATTTCTTAATCTGAGGAATTTAACAAAATTGAAAAAAAAAAACAACAACCGCTGCTGTAAGTCTGTGATATCGTACAAATATTTACGACACACATCATCACTGAATCACTTCGTTTAGTTTCGTCGAGGTTATAGCTTTTACGCTGGCAAAACTATCTCGACTACAATTCTTGATGACGTTGTTATGAGTGCACTGAGAAAACCAAGAAATACAGAGAAATATTATTGTCTCTCAAAGATAAATCATTGTTGCTTTATTCTTTATTACAATTAAGAACGTGTCTAAATCATCATCTGTAACCAACAAACAACTTAGTCTTTTTGAAGAACAGATTTTATTCTCACTGTACATGGTTATTTTGGAATACATGTATATGAGTATCAAGAAAGAATTTTAATTTACCTTATTTGAAGCAAATGCAACTGGCTGCTCACAGATTCCTGCTTCGACTGAGAGTTCTGTTCTAATTCAGGGAAATTATGCTCTTTAAAAGCAATAAGATCTCTCCCCCATCCGAAATGATGACTGTTTATTTTACACTAACCATTGCAGGGAAGCAGGTGTTGATGCGGTATAATAATGCACGCACCGCAGTGGAACACCGATACGCATAATCGTTATCAAGCACCTGCTTTTTTACCTGCAGGTTTTGCATAGGAACCAGCGGGTGTTGGCAGATGACATGGAAGCAATAACAATGTAAATGAGGCTGCAAAAAGTCTTCTTTTAGAGTACATATTATTCAAGGCATTTACGATAATCTGATAATTAAGATTTCAGACTGTGATTTTCTGTACCTTCTCTCACCACCTCTCCCCCCCCCCCCCCCCCCAAACCCCCCGCCACACCAGAGAACCCACACCAAACATCAACAGCTGTCTGTAAAGTGTGTTGGGGTTTTACATCTTCTGTCACATGCACAAAACACGTGAACACACAAACACACACAAACACACACACACACACACACACACACACACACACACACACACACACACACACCCGCGCTCACTCACACACAGACACACACACGCCCATACGTATGCACTCTCGCACGCACACGTACTCAATATTCACATACGTATTTTAATATGTTCAAACTTTCTCTCTCTCTCTCTCTCTCTCTCTCTCTCTCTCTCTCTTTCTTTTTCTTATCGTCTACAAACTCCAGCTACTTTGCAGGATTGTTGAGGTGTACTTGTCAAACTTAACGAGTACAGCAAGAACAATTTATCAGGACGAACATATTATTTTGCAAGCTTATGAAAGGAAACATTCATCTCGGTAGACAGCGCTAACATTAGGGAAATCAGATTTTCAGCCGTGTTGCACTATTATGTCCATGTCACAGGTATTTTATGTAGTGAGGTTTTGTAAACCACGTCATTTTGGTACTTTTAGACAAAATTTTTGTCTTTGTAATTTTGAAACTCGTTGTTCATAACCCCTTTCCCTCCGAGATAAATA
The DNA here is from genome assembly GCF_000002075.1 of Aplysia californica. NCBI lineage: Eukaryota > Metazoa > Mollusca > Gastropoda > Aplysiida > Aplysiidae > Aplysia > Aplysia californica. The sequence goes on along the minus strand of NW_004797309.1, from coordinate 2,115,657 downwards.
AATAACTCAACAATACATAAAAAAGCAAAGGACACAGAAAGACAGAATGCAAGCATAATGTTAAAAATGATATCATAATTTTGAAACGTAAGGATACAGATCCTTACTTCTCAATACACGTTACAGAGAAAAGATTTGGCCGAGCTATTGGAAAAAACATGGTGACATGATTCCATAATATGATATGCTACAATCTTAATACGGGGTGCCCACAACGGCTGGATCGGGCCGATCGCTCGACTCGATCACCTGAAACTGAAAACAAACACGTTTGCTTTTGAGGCGATCGAGTCGGGCGATCGGCCCGATCGGCCGATCCCATTCGTAGTGGGCACCCCCTATAAATTTCAAGTGGTTAGGCTACCGGACTCGTTATCGTGAGGTTGCGGGTTCGGGGGTTCGAGCCGCGGGCCCGACGTTGTGTCCTTGGGAAAGGCACTTTACACACATTTTCCTCACTTCACCCAGGTGGGAAAGGGTACCCAGCCATAGACAGCGAAAGATCTTATCAGTATATTAGTGTTTTTTGCGCCTATAAATGGCCGCTTGCACTGTATGCTTCCTAGGAAGTTGAGGTTGTTTCAGGATGCTCTCAGGTCAGCAGCTTCTGGGGTAATAGTATAGATTGTGAAGCGCATAGAGCTTGCTGTTGAGCTGGGATTTGCGCTATACAAATGCTATCTATCTATTATTATTAAGCAACAGGGCAAAAATCTGAGGTATAAAGGCTAATTAGACACACTCCAGTAGTTGTCTCCGAAGGTTTCATAGACTGCTCGGACACTGCATCTATGGTGATATGAAGAGGAAAGACAAATAACACGGTGAGGCAAGAACAACAATTGTAGTGTGCAGGATATGGCTCTTAAACTAGAACCACATGGGGGCCTCTGGAAATAGAATTTATGCGAGCTTGGACCACATCAAGTACATGTATTCCACAAAAAAGTTTCCAGTACTTTTTAAAATACAACTAAACTATTCGTTTTAATCAGTATTAATAACAGTTCTGAACATGAACAGGTTTACGGTATTCCAAGAGCTATCAAAAATATTTAAAATTCCATGGCAACACTCGGAAATTGTGTATGTGAGTGTGTATGTGTGTGTGTGTG
>NW_004797309.1:2113074-2114312 GCF_000002075.1 Aplysia californica | reverse complement strand
CTTTCTCTCTCTCTCTCTCTTATTTTCAACACTTTTCCTCCATATTTCTCACTCTTTCTCTCTTTCTCTCCCCTCTCTCTCTCTCCCTCTCTCTCTCTCTCTCCCCCTCTCTCTCTGCCTTCTCTATCTCTCTCTCTCTCTCTCTCTCTCTCTCTCTCTCTCTCTTTTGTTTCCTCCCTCTCCACTTCTCCAAATTCGAACGATATAAACTGCCATTTCTTACGATGCATAAGGACTAAAGGACTAGCTCGCTGGCCTCTGTCTTGTTCCCTCCATCACGCAATGACGATTAAATACAGTTATTGGAATTACCTTTTTCTCGTCATTGGTAGAGACCAAGTGGGATTTTTCTTACAATTATTTATTATCATATAGTTATAAGGTGTCCATTTCTTCTCTCAGCTCCAGTGATGATGGCGGAAGCGACATTCATCTAACATTAACACACCTACTGACACACACATTATATATATATATATATATATATATGCGGGCCGCCAGTTTGAGATTAGTGGTGTAGGGAGTTGGGTCATAAGGGCACATGGTGAACAATCTATGGACGGTTGATGTAATTTCAGAACCATTTGACCATTCATGGAAATACACGTGTGATAAAATGTATCTCCACATATCTAACTGTTGTCAGCGTCATTAGGATAATGCTTGCAACGGATGCATAAGGCACCTCGTCAATTGCCTGCACTTCTATACATGTACTATCCGTTTGACGCGCTGAAGATCTCACCTGCAGTTTTTTTTCTTCTCTTTTTTCCCCAATCGATGATGTCGAAAAGATGTCAAAGATACACGTATTGTGGCAATGCTAGTCAATTCTTATTCTCTTCATAGCGTTTGTATGTTAATCGCTTTTCATGACACGACAGCTATAATGTCTAATTGCACATTTTTAAATTAACCGGAATCCTTTTCTCCTCATAAGCCCGTGATCTTTCTGAAGCTCTGTGAGTTTGCTCGCATTTAATGGTTTGTTTCTTCTATTCTTCTGGTTTTTAGGAACCTTCTGTAACTCCACAGTTCGAAATTGGATGTCTCGCGACTGGCTAGAAATTAGCATGCTACTGGTATGGTTTGCTGTCAAATGCAGGGAAGCTGGCGATTCGTACTTTCTCAAGGTTTTATTTCGCTCTTGCTCGCCTCTCACCCAACTGTTACTCTCTCTCTCTCCCTTTGTGTGTGCTTCTCTCTATATATATATTATGATTATGTATCATTTTGTG
>NW_004797309.1:2109380-2111898 GCF_000002075.1 Aplysia californica | reverse complement strand
GGGGGTGTCGCTTATTCGATACTTTAAAGTAGCCGACAATGGCCCAGGGAAATATGAGAGGACAGAAATAATTCATAAAATTCAGAATATTCGAGCATTATAACGTTTTGTCGAAACGAAAAAACCAAAAGTTATGATTCATGCTCAAAACTGCCACAAGCTTTTACTAAATGTTCTACGATGCACCTGTTTTTAAGCATTTGACGCGTTTCAAGGAATATTTTGGCAGAGTCAGACAAAATGCTTTCCAGTGATTAATTCTGTCATAGCTGCTTGTTTGGAAATTATCGGTAGCATAATAAGTGTTTGCCCTGTATAACCCACAACCTTTCACGGAATCGTAATGGATCATTTTGTAGTTCCGTCTTGGGGAATCGTCTTTGGAGCAAAGGCAAACACTGTGTGGCCATAATATTTACTATCTTTTCATACTGTGAGCAAAGATGATTATTGTAGTCTTACTTACGTTTGGTATTCTGTGCCCTTTTTACGTCATCAGTTATTCCGATGTAATCATGTTAACGAAGAGTAAACGGATAGACGTTCAGCAAAAAGACTTTACGTCATTCTTATTTAGTTTCCTTTTCGTTTCGGTTAGCAAATTAGAACTCTTTATGTCTACCGCCTCAACTATATTGTACAATGCAGACATATGGATGGTAGTATTATCTATTGCTTGAGAACATATATCATGAAGGTATTTAAAGAGAAAAAGTAATAAAACAGACGGTACGACACAGTTGAGCAAATATAGAGTAATTAATTAGAATAAAAACAATGTCCAGTGATAAACACTAAGCTGACAACCCCCCCCCCCAAACAATGTAGAAAGGTGATCATTGCAGCACTGGAAAGGCACAGAAAAACCCCCCACAACCAAGGGCAAGACAAAATCTTAAGAGGAACAATACTACCATAATTCAGATTAGCTCAAGATATCACTGAGATAAATATGCTACTTTGCAACATTATATTACCTCCAGAAAAGCTAGGACCACCTATACATGTCTATCTTACAACACTAGTGAATGAACGAGAGCTTTTGTTTAGATCGGTCTGTCGAATAATTTATTAATGGACGTGCCTACGAGGGGTGTTATGTCTGCCTATCTTTGGGAGGTTGCTCATCTGAATCCATCCTTTTATCGAGTGCCAACCACTTAAGTATTGTCTTTTTTATATTTTGTAATTAAAAAATAATGATAGCGGAGCGCCTGTTGCTTCCTTTTGCTGGTCTCTCTAACGCTCTAGATGCATTTGTCGACGAGGGGTTATTGAAAATTGGTGATTTAGGGATTTCAAGTTATTTCTTGTGGGCGTTTAAAGATAGAAACAAAAGACCCACTTTTAGAATTTCCTGACGGCGTGCATACGGGCGAAAAAACCTGGACTACACCATTATGAGGAAATATAAAGGTATTTGTAAAACAAAATTTCACTGTTTACGGAGATGTGATCCTGTTAAGACAATACTGAAAGAGCCTTTCAGCTCTTCCATCGAGAAAAAAGACAGCAAGGAATGTTTCAAAATGCAAATGCTCTCAAAGTGTTAATGGGTTACAAACGCGTACTGCAAAGCCTCCTAAAGGACGAAAACCACCACGTACAGCACGGAAATCCTGGAGGAATTTTAGCCAAATTTGCTGTTTTTTATCGAGTTGTGTGCGACACCACGAACATTCCTCAGTTAAAATTTCTGTTGCAAGTCATAAACGTACGGACGGTCTCGAACTGTGTTCACCTTGGTGGCAATATAAGCCGTCTTTTGCGCAAAATCCAGTATCGCATCAACATACCACCGAGACGAAAGCTGAGAGACTTTGATCGTGCTAGAGCTATGGCATGGCTGCAGGTTGGAGTTGGAGCCCGAGAAGTTGCCAGAAGGCTTGCAGTGTCAGACTCTTTCATTGTCCGCCTGAGGCAGCACCATCACGTCACTGGATCAGTCCAAGAACGGCTACGTGCAGGACGACCCAGGAAGACTACTCAGAGTGTTTGCAAGTGGTCCTTAGCTTATGTCGAAGTCTGTAGTTAAAACTGAAGTCATTGTTTGGCGTGATTCACCTTTTATTGTTAAGTATAGTTGAATTTGAAATTTGTATTCTAAAGATAGCTGATTAGTTTTGTTATTTTGCAACAGAGCTCAAAACTCACACTTTTTCATTGCTAAGGTTTATACCCCACGACCTCTAACGTGATGATGATAATTACAAAGCAAACACATGCTACCCCCACGCCTCAAGTGGGTGCGTTTATGTTGTCAATAGAAAAGATTGCTGCCAGAGTCGATAATTGCCCAAATATGAAGGGAGACGTTTGAAGATATCCTTAGATCCTATAGATATCCCAGAACTGCTTATGGGTCATAGCTCTAGGGTTGTTTGAAAGGGTGAGTTCATCTTACTTTCTGAATGAATGGGACAACTTGGTTTCCAAATGTTTTCGGACGAAATCTAAACTATCGTGCGGAAGAGAAAGAAAAAGAAAAAGAAAGAGTGAGAGAGAGAGAGAGAGAGAG
>NW_004797309.1:2092851-2105351 GCF_000002075.1 Aplysia californica | reverse complement strand
CAGATATTTTGTTTTATTGATTGACAAGTAAATAGAGTCTAACAAGACGTGTTTGTTCAGTCTCATCTCAACGGTTCTCTTGTCTGTTTGCCTCCTCTTTGATGCTTTTTGTTTGATACTACTTTCTTCCCTCCTAGTATAGGTCACATTAGACATCATGTGGTACTGTTTAGAGTCTGCAACCCTACAAACGGTACATTGGACCTGAGTTTTATTTCCTTAGTACTTGCAGCATTTCTCTCGTGCTCAGTCCATCAAGTCGTATGACTCGTCTTTAGAAAATAAAAATCCATAAAAGCTTTAACTATAGGTTCCTCTTCAATTGTCTTTTGAAACAACTCCATACTGTAAAGTATACAGTACGGCTTTGAGCACTCGTGTTTATGTGGATCCCCGTGCATTGCCAAAAATTGAACTTTACGAACAACGCGTAAAAAATGTGTCGAGTCCAAAGAAGGACATAATATAGAGCACTAGTTCTAGGAATTCCAAAATCTTAAACGTATTTTTTTTAAACTGTGAGAGAAAAGAAATATAGTTTACATGTTACAGAAGGGATGAAAACAGATTAATCATTTTATGACTTTCCTTAGGAGATTTTTAAATTGGTGCATTTTGTGTTAATGTGTGGTGTTTATGAAAGCCATTTCCTTTTTCGAAAAGAAGTTTCTTTTTTATTAATTTTACGTCAAACAAATTTCTTTTGAAAAAAGTAGATCTGTTCCAAAATACAACATTCTAGATCTAGTACAAATTTTATGCGAAATATTCAGTAAAAAAAGTTCTCAAGTTTTGTTGTTGAATTACTTAGTATATTAATATTTTTCTTCCTCTTTATTTCGCTTATCTTCTATCCTTTCACACAGCCAATGGCCTCCCTTTCCCTATTTCCCTCAAACATTTGGTATCTTCTCTGACTCGAGCATCACTTCTCTCCCAGCCACCCCCTCCCTTCACCTCTAACCAGAAAAAGAAAAGAAAACAATGAGATCCCCGTTTGTTATGTTCTCACCTCTCCTTAAACACAAAAAGCACAGGCTCAGTACCTTCGTTTTCTCCCGACCCTCTGCGACACCGGGGGCAAATCAATGTGTTGTGTAAAATAACAAGTTAACGAGCTTGCCATAAAGAGGAACGTGGTATTAACGTGTCACACAGGGCCCGCCCATCGATCAGATGGCTCCGTAAGTGCCAAAATGAAAGAAGATGAATAAGCATTGGGAGCTTTTTTTATCGTAGAATTGCATGCAAGGGTGCATTAGCTGGTTGCTCGGTTCCGCCCTAATTGCTTGATGGACAAAGTGAACACAGATATCTAGTTACACAATAGAGGAAGTTTGGCTTGGCTCCCTGCTAGTCTCTCGTTTTAAAGTTACAGGTACTCGTGAGTCCTAAAATACATGTGAGGGAGCAACATTTATTATTCCTGGGGAGATGATTGTTCTTTCAGAGCTTTCTTTGTCTCTTTGTCTTTACTGTTCACTGTACTGAGGCAACGAAAGTTAGCATTTGTTTCTATTGTTTATTTTTTTTATTGTTGCAAAATGCCAATTGGTGCAATCTCTTCACATTATTCTCATCATTTGACCTCATTATCACGAAGAAAAACACGATATTTCGTAAAGTTAAATAGAACAAAAATATGTGCATGACATGATATGCAACTTACCTGCATGTAATCAAGTTGTAACAAAACAGCTCCGAGTCAATTGCAACCGAAGGCAAGCGAAAAAAACCCACCTTTGTTACCGTGATCAAACTACGTTATTTGGAAATATCTCCACCTCTTATTTTTGGTTGTAATATACATGTTGCTGTTACTGCCATGTAGATGTTCCCAATAACACTGTCTGGGATAAATATAATACGCGCACATTTGTTGGCCACATTGGCGAAATAGCACCTGTTACGAAGTTGTAATATTTCGGGCTACAGTATGACCTGAGAAAATATGTTGTTGGAATCGATATGCGTCGCTTCAAAAGCATGTATCTATTCTTTTTAATGTTTTTCTCTGTCTGCCTGTCTGTCTATCTGTGTTTCTATCAGTTAGTCTCCTTTTATTTATTCTTCTCCTAGCTTTACTACTTTCAATAAAATCCTCCCCCCCCAACCCCACGTAATTATTGATAGTTTAAGTTCCAAATGAACCATCGAATTTTTTTGTAAACAGTACTTATGTGGAACCGGTTCATTTACTCAAAGTAGAAAAGGAAACTACAGACTCAGTTCTAGAGTAACATTGAATAACTACTCAAAGTACCTTCCAGCATGCTTAATTAATCAGCAAGCAAACTAATGCTTCGCGATGTGGAGACCTTTTCAGAATAGAACAACATGGCAAATGTGTCTTAGGTTATTTTTAATAATGCACAACTTTTCATGCTTCAGACTTTTCGTAAAGTTGAAATTAATCATTCATGAGAGGAGGGGAGAGGGACATCAAGACCAAATATTCGACTTTTTGTGGCAAAATAATGTTTTTAATATTACCTTACAAGCATTCATGTTCCCTATTAATTTGTTAAAATACAAATGTAATTTTGAAGCGTCACCTGTTCGAAAGATAACAAGTTAACTGTGTGGGACAGGGAGGGGGGTGGAGCTGCGGCTGAGTAGTAGAATTTTAAGCTATGCCAATTCGCAAGATAAAAGTCATCCTGTTAACATGAAATATAGTAGTGAAAAAGTTCATTTCAGTTACTAACTGAATTACGAGTATTACATACCTTTGAGAGATATTACGACATGACCGTGGTATACATCCAAACAAAAAAATTGAACTTAGATTCAGTAAAAATGGTAACATTGATTTGGTGACTACACAACTGCGATGGTTACATGGAAATAATAAATTTGATAATTCCGAGACATTCCTTTTTTTAGTGTCATCCTTTAAAGATGTGGAATTTCGTTAAGGTCAAAAATATTTTCAAGCAAGTCTCGTTATGCCATTTCAACCCTTTCTACAAGTTTTACTTGTCCTTGAGTGGCTCAACAAATCACCCAACCAATCAATTGATTAATCTATCAATAAGTGCCGAATTAATGAATGAATGAATAAATGAATGAAGGAATGAATCAATCAATCAATGAATCAATCAATCAATCAATCAATCAATTAGTCAGTCAATAAATCAATCAATCAATCTATCAATCTAGATTGTATCTATCTATTAGGCAATTTTGCAAGTCAACAAGCAATCTCTGTATTCCTGCCCCCCCCCCCTCCACCCCACTTACTCTCTGGACTTATTAAATTGCCAGAATGGGTAATGCGGAGAGTCTGTCCCATCCACTGTCACCCATACACTCGCGCCTCCCACGTGACAGCCCTGATATTAGCCGCAGCTGCTACACAGCACATCTCACAGTTGCCGGCCGACCTGACCTCCGAGACGTGGTCAAGCACCGGTCAGGTCACCCGCGAACACCGTGCTCGGCAGACAGCCTTGATGCCCTCCAGTGATGTTATGTTGTTTGGATAAAATGATAACTGATTTTATAACTGTCATGAAATTCCGTTCAACAACAAGAGCCGAATGATCGCAAGGAGAAAACAGAGCACTTTACGGCAATATAATGTTTTGAGTCAGGAAGTGAAGGACAGGAGGGTGAAAGAAAAGAAAAGTTGACCTTAAAGCATAGGTTCGTTATATAAAAATGAATTGCTATAACTGAGGATTTTTTTAAACGTTTTTTGCTGTAACCATACTACAGTCTCACTCTTAATTTCCATACGCACTTACATTTTTGTGATTCAACACATAATTCTTAACGGTACTGTCGATTTACGGCATTTAGACACTTATATCTTGATAGCTCAAAAGTACCTGTCTCTTGAGACTGGACAATTTTTGTTTTACTTTTAGTTTAACAAATCAAATGTAACGTTAACTTCTGATATAGGGATAGTCAAATGTATATGACAAACAGACGACAACATAGCTTTCTTTCTTTGGTTTTTTTCTTTTTGGTCTTCCTTTTATTTTTATTTTTTTTGTACAATGGAGTTAGATTCTTCACTGTCCGCTTTATATTCACTGTCGATCCAGTGTGAGTATCATTGTGGTCTTTTGTTTTGGTTTGAAAGTGGAAGTCCAAACATGCGATCATATTGAAACGAAAAGAATGCAGTCAGCCGTCGTCCCTAAGCGTATGCTGTCCTGAACACTGGGTCACAAAGGACAAGGTGACACAGCTTACTCTAACCAGCGTTGGCATTGCGTATGCGCACATACTGACATTCTACTTTCACGGTATGAGATGATGAAGACTTCAGGGCTTTATCGGTTTGGGTCTGGGGGCTTTCGTGGTCTAGAAGTTAAGGTGTTCGCCCCTCATTCAATAGGTCCCGGGTTCGAATGGGAATAGTATAATCAAAGAAAGGAACAAGTCAAATATCGATCTATAAGGATGCTTTTACAAATTTCCACATTCAGGGATCTGTTTTACAGTGAAGATGTGATTGACGCAAAATCGCTCTCAAGAATTTAATAGAGCGGTCTTTTACTTCCCGTCATCTTTTGTGCTTTGGTCAACACGATATTTACATTTTTATATATTATGTAGAAACTTCTTGCATGGTGTTCTTACAACCTCTTCTGACAGTAATTGGGATTCTGGCTAAAGGTCTTACGTCATGACTCATGTTTTTCAGATGCCTCTCTGCTTCTTTGGCCTGTCACTGAACTTCTTAATCACACGTGTCACCTTGCCTGTGCGATACAGGGTCTGGACATCCCAACCTGCCACCTGCTTTCTCCAGCTGGGCATTCCGTCGCAATGTTTGCCCCAATTTAAGAGCTAAGCTTTCTTGTCAATCCAGTATCCGCGCGCGTTTCTTCCACTCCACCTCCAGGGATCTGATTTCTTCTCTTGGTTTCCGTAACAAGTTATTTTAAAGGAGCCTTTCCAAAAACACCCCCTCCCTTTTAGAAATAAATTACCTGAGACTCGGATCGACAAGAGACTAGTAACGTGCGTGGTGGAAATAGAATAATTACTTAAAGAGTGGAAACACGATTCAACCCGTGAAATTGTCCCGCTTTCCGATTCCGTTATTTCCAACTTGTGGGACATTTGACCATTTGCATCTCTAAATGTAAAAACACCAACATGACAATATTTGTGACAAGTGAAGTTGTGCAATACATAGATAAAAAAAACCCAACTTATTGCACTTTTATTATTTTAAGAGAAGTATGTCTAACCAATTGATGGTGGAGCGATTTGAACATTGAGAAAGGAAGCAACAAATCCAAAAGAGCAAATGACAATGGGGAGGGGATAAAACTGCTTTAGTTGTAAGTACGAACCCCTCCCCTAAAAAAAAAGAAAACCCCCAAAAAGTAAATGGACAATGAGACAAGAAAATCTAAAACGAAAGACATGTTAAATTGTTATGTTCTATTTTCCTCCTCCTTCTCCTCCTTCTCCTAAACATAGGGTTTTTTGTTTTGTTACCTACATTATCGATCATGGGTCGGGTGTGAAAGTGTGGGAGAGGATCTAGTATAGCAGGGTATTTCACCCCATTTGCTCGGTGTATCTATTTCTGTTTATAGATATCGGTATTTGCTCAAAACACATTTGCCTTAACCAGCCTAAAATAACTCAAACAAAGATTCAAATGTTAAACAAAAAACAACTAGCACTCCTGCATGCCGAAAACTATACTTATTTGAGCAGTGAATACCAATTGACTAAAGATCAGTTCAGAATCACACTCTGAACATTGATATCCAGACGTCAAAATAATAACACAAAGTTCAGCATTGTGCAAGAACAGGGCGTGCAAACTCACGACGCCTTCATATTGATTGTGATAACATTGTGTTTGCCAAGTCTATTTGCGTTGAAAGAGGGGGTGGAATAGTGCATTGGTATAGAACCAAGAAGGGTGGTAGTAATGATTAGGGCTGAGTTAAATGTTCTCCGATAGCAGATTAACGCACAATTTTATGAAATATCCCCTCCTGAAAGCAAATTGATATGTTGAAACTTAAACAGTGATACAGATATTGAGGTTTGTTTTTCTCATGCTCAAATAAACTGAAATACATCTTATGGTTGGGACATCTCTAGACTTTACCGATACCCTTACCAGGGCACTGGGGATAAGTAATTATCACTGTGGTAAAGACATTTCCGGGAGAATGCAGTATTCGGTTATTCGGTTGTTTGGACAAGCTCTAAATTCAGAACAGAAAACGCCTTCCAGATTGTAGTGTATGCTGTCTGTACAATACACATTTCGCACAGCAGGAAACATTAGCCTACACGCATTAAACACTCTGAAATGTTGGGGACTCCCCCCCCCCCCCCAACAAAACACAGCAGGTTTGAATGAGCACGTCGAAGGCTGCTCATGAGCCTAAAGACATGACCGCCTTTCTCTCGTAATGATAAATCAGGATTTTAGTATTTTTTCTAGTGGTTCGAAACGTGCTGTTGACGCAGGTGGTAGCATGTGGTGCCATGGTATGGACTGCACTGGTTGGGATCTTAGATGTGTTGGGGGGGTCTTGAAAATGGGCTATTGAACAGTTTCCAAGGCTCTCGAAGACGAACGTTGAACTGGGGCGTCCTTTCAGTTACATAACCGTTGCATGTTGAAAAGTATCCCATATAGTTTATGAACGAGGTGAGACGCAGAAAACACATTGATTTATTTTTTTTAAAAAGGTAATACGACAAGGTGCATTGCATAAGGAGGCTTTGCGCAAGCTCGTGATCAGCTTTTAAACAGGACAGCATACGTTATCAGAATTTCAAACATTGTTTGGGTCTGCGGGATTCGTTCGTGCTGAAAAAAAAGAAAAATGAGAGAGGTTTTTACAAAGCCATAACATTCATTACTTGATAACAGAAAAGACAGCAAATCAAAACAAGAAATATTGTGTTTTTATGAATGCTCTACTTATTGCTAGACGGAAAACGTTTGAACATGAAGAACTCTTTTCCTCAAAAGTATTTTTTTTTCGCAGCAGCTCACAGGAGCGATAGAAATCGGGTTCATTAAAAAAGTAATATGATACGTACATCTAGCAGATGTGAGTGCACAAGTAATGTCTCTGGCTTTCTCTTTATCTGTACCTTTACATTTGGCACTCACTCACAAATACACACACACACACACACACACACACACACACACACACACACATCTCTCTCTCTCTCTCTCTCTCTCTCTCTCTCTCTATCTATCTCTCTGTCTCTCTCTCTGTCTCTTTCACACTCACGCATGCATGCACACTCACGCTTACGATGGTAAAAAATGCACTTTCTTACAAAAAAAACCCTATCCCGTCAATTTTTATAAATCCTAAAAGACAGAGTACAAATTGCGTACATATGATTTGAGAAAAACAAAAACTGAAAATTTTGGCTTTTGTCCTAGTCCTCGACTACATACTCGTTTAGAAAAGAAATAAAACATTTTTGAAGCACAAGTGCTTTTCGAAACCAAACCTTGCTTAAGTTTTTCCAACTTCGGAGTTTTTAATGCTGGAATCAGTAACACGACTTTCATTTACGGTCTTAGATATTAAGTGGACGCACGCATGAGTCATAATGTAGTTGTTTTCGCTACCAAATCAGGGCTGTTCTTCCTTTCTTAAAAACATGTTCAAGTGGTTCCTAAATCTAACCCAAAGAGACTTGGTGACTCTTTGAATCGTTTCTTTAAATAATGGGTTTCCATAGTTAACGTCCGTTTAAATTGTGTTTTGAACCTTAGAAAGGCGTGCGTTTCAGTAAACAAAGACGGTGTAGTTCAATACTTTGTATAACGTGTCACAGAACGTCTCTTTCCTCTGTCTCAATACCATGAACACTTATTTAAAAAATTTAAAGAAATTAGCAGTCGAGCCGTGCTCTGACGCATATAAATAAAGACTTGTGGCGACAGCCGAGGCAGGGTTCTTGATAATAATAATATAATGCTTTCCCTTCAGGCGAGACAACTTTATCGAGCGTGACGCACTACCGGAACCGCGTCATAGACCAGACGAAATGGATGAAGAAATAATAATACTCCACTTTTTAGAGAAAACGATGCAAATTGGTTAAAATACTGTTTTGAGGGTATTTATAGGAGTTCCAATTTAGACGGTGCGAATAAGGGGGTTCATAAACACTAGTGCGACACACTTATTGTGCAAGATTATAAGATACACCGGCATTTGTGTATGTACGCTTGTCTCGGTACATCCAAATACAGCATTACCTTGTTTATCAATGCAAAAACAAGCTACTGTTTATTTTTAGCACACAAAATACGTTCAGGACAATTGAACACCACCAAGTAATTGAGTAGTATTTTTTTTTAATGGCTGTGAGGTAAACGGAGGGAAAAAAAAAAGGGGGGGGGTGCAAATCAAAGGAAATACACTTTACAGACAAATTAATGATATCGTAATATATCATATTGGATGCTTTTGGATGCACACCTTTTTAGAAACAACATTGTTTTTGATGTCATAATCCCATTATCGTCTTCATCTTTGTCGTCACTGATATTGTCTTCTTCATTTTCGATTTTATCGCTCTTCGTTAACAAATGCATCCTTGTCATTTGGTTTTGTACCTCATAACAATACGAGTACATAAACGTACTGCTGATCAATAATAAGGATGTAGCAAAATGATGGACAAAAGTCAACGAAAAAAATAACCTTCCTGGTGTTCTCTATTTATCTTATATTGTATCTCCACCTCATGACTCTAACTTCCCTGCGGTTTTTTCAGCTTAATAAATAATAACTTAGGTTCCTAAAGTGAACCCAGAATGTTCCTAGCGCTTTGTAGTGACAGTGTAGCAAATTCTAAAGGCTGGGTCTGTCCTACAGTCTTTGAAAGGGCCTATAGAACATCCTTGTCTTTTTGTTAATGAGAAGAAAATATCTAGTAATGAGCTAAGCAGTTTCGCCGTAATTGGGTTGGTTATTCAAGAAATGGGAACAGCTTAACGTCCCCAAGTACACACCGAGTTATTTTAATAGAGGAAGAACGGTAATCCACAAAATTGGATGTTGATTGTCCTTAAACGTTGTTGACCGACAAGTGCTTTTCCGAGAGCTTTCGGCCCATTACCTTGCAGTTTTTTTCATTGTTGTCAAAGAAAACAAACGATGTGCATGCTCTCTCTTACGTTCTTTCTTTTGGGTTTTTGTACCATTGAGACAAAAAGTAAGGACATGCTTGGGCATTCTTAAGAAAACATCCTTTTCTTTGCTCCTTCGGCTTTCAAAAGATTAAACATTATGTTACGTTTGTGTTTCGTCAGCCTGAACTCAGCCTCATTTTGTCCCGAGCAACGACTCCTTCTTTTCCATAAGCCAAGTTCAAATATTCTGAGTGTGGAAAATTCGTTAACTCCTCTATTTCTACTTCGGAAATACACTTCCTGGCTTGTCTGGATTCTGCTACGAACTCTCTTTGAATTCATGACGTGCATAGCCTATCATGTGGACGAATTTCACCTGAAGCCAATGGGGCTCAATGACGGGGTTCAGGACAAAAGTTCAGAGCTGCTTTGCTACGGATTTTATAAGACATCATCAGCTGCAGATTTCTCAACTTCCTTTTGAATAATGTTTGGCTTAGTGATTGGCATATTGTGTAACATTTAACAACAATGTCGGTGCACATATGAATCTAAATTATATTTCATAATGCTTTTCCTCCCACACTGCCACAGACAGAACTTAAAAAAAAAAAAGAAAACACATTGTATTGCAAACGACGAATAAAGTGTTTCAAAAAGTTAGATATCTCTTTAAAAGTGTTTAAGTCGTTCAGACTCGCAGAGATATCGTTTTGGGAAACGATAGCTCGTCAGAACTCCAAATGTTCTGTTGATGACTATAGTCGTACTCTCTTGATTCAACATAAAACATTTTTAAAACGTTGCCTCACTGGTGTTCGTTTTAAGGGAAAATAGACTTATTTAATTTTGTGTATCACCGATCGTGACCCTTTTTAAAATGTAGATTGATATATGCCCTCATTGACACAGTTCAGATCATTTAGGATGGAAGACTTTGACCTTGCTTGTCAGGGCTTGCCCAGGCTGAGAAGGACACCACATTCCAGCTGATAGACTAAGATACTCGACAAAAATCCTCCCCACACAGGAATTGAAATATGGTCTTCTGTGTACAACGGCAATGCGCCAAACCGCTACATCATAAATGTTGATTGTGACAGCTTGAGTCTACGCATCTTGCCTTATACAACCTGTTTTGGGCCTACCAAATATTTGTGGCAGCCCAGGGGAATTCAAGACTCAGCCTTGATATTGTCTAGAAGGAATCTAACTTCTATATTTGAGGATATTTTGCGGACCTCGGGTATTGTATTTTCATCCTGAGAGAGGGGACTTAGTCTTTAGAATTTCTGAATGCCTTGTATTGCTTTACCCAACCGCAATCCCACCCGTACCCATATTATCTCCGTTTCATTCAAATGCAAATTGAGACCCCCCCCCCCCCCCAACCTCATTTACTGAAAGTACATATGAGTATTATAGTGATAACTTACTCTGTTTTTCACGCATCACTCTGTATTTTCAAACTATCTAATACTAGTACTGTGCTTCAGGGCTTATATGACTAAACAAAACAGGGCCTGGGGTATCAAGCTGAAGGTCGCACAGCAAGGATATACCCAGCTCACCCTTAATTTTGATTTTGAGGAGGCCTTGAATACTTTTCTCTTACTAGGCTGAAACATTTAATGAAAAAAGAAATCGGTGGTCCTAATCTTACAGGACTTGTACTTCCTTCCAAACTAGGCGAGGGCAATCACACGAGACCATCACTCTTACGAGGAGAAAGCTTAGCGAGGGATTGCCCTTTTGGCCCTCCGGGTAGTTTACGTAATCGATAACGCGGATGTGTCAATCACTGGGATCTGCCAATAGAGAGGTGGACCACAATAGATCGAATCAAAGGTAGGAATGGCAGGATTGCTGACGAAGCCGGGAACTGAGCCCCTCTATTGTAAAATGAGAAGAGTAGTTTTGGGAGTAGATGGTGAAAGTTGGGGAAAGACACAGTGAATCAGGGCTTTGGGAATAGAATATTTGTTTGTGCGTTGTTTTTAAGGTGTGTTGGGACAATGGCTTGGGGGATGGCCATATTTATTATAAAAAATTTATTCATGGAAGAGAAGAGAAGACATTTGTACAACAAATGAAGTTTGAAACTGTTCGGGGTTGAAGTCTGGAGGATGAAAGGGGGAGGGGGTACGGCGGGGGTGGGGGTAACGATTGTATCGGAAGACACGTATCTTAAAAAAAGGATGAATAGGAGTTTGCTTATTAGTTCATAGAAAAAAGCACACAAACAGGTGTACCTCTAGCTCAGTTGGTATCATGCTGATCTGCGAGATGTATAGCGCTGGTTCGAATCCCAAACGGAGCGTTCTGAACTGGTGTTGCTGTTGGGAGTTTTTAAGACTCTCCTCTCATTTGGCTCAGTCCTGTCAGAGATTTACCTCAAATTTGGAAACCCCGCCTCTTAAATAACCTATGCAATGTGTCCATTGACATAATGCAGAACACCAAACTATTGTAAAAGTAGGGCAGCAAAGAGAAAAAAGGTATTGTATCGAGAAAATGTAAAATTTAATAGCTTTCATTGTATGAAAGGGCGCCTGATTGACAAATAGCTGCAGAGAGAGAGAGAGAGAGAGAGAGAGAGAGAGAGAGAGAGAGAGAGAGAGAGGGAGACAGAGAGACAGAGAGACAGAGACAGAGACAGAGACAGAGACAGAGACAGAGACAGAGACAGAGAAAGAGAGAAACACAGAAAAAGGGCTCGTGGGGAATACGGTGAGAGATTCACAAAGCAGCACCATTACTTTATCAGAAAACAAGTTCCTCTTCCGCTTGTCTGAAGGGTCATTACAGATTGATTTGAAAGCAGGGAAAAATACGTTGTCTGAAATTCCAATTACAACTCATCCCGCAACTCTTTTCGCACTCTGTTACCCGCGACCTACAAACCCTTACCAAAACATCTCTTCCCAGTCGGCCCGTCAATCGGTCTGGATGCTCTTTTTTATCTTTTTTCCACCTCCCCGTGTTGATGTTACTGTCTGTTCCCTTTGTTATGCACTGTGGTGCATGGAGATGTCCCTTTACCAGCCTTGCTGATCGTGCATTATTAGTTTTATTGTCCCTGGCTCTCTCTCTCTCTCTCTCTCTCTCTCTCTCTCTCTCTCTCTCTCTCTCTCTCTCTCTCTCTCTCATTCTCTCTCGTTCTCTCTCTCTCTCTCTATCTGTGGGCGTCTTTTCAAACCTAACTCTCCATGGGGGGGGGGGGGGGTGCACAACAACAAAATGTGTGTGTGTGTGTGTGTGTGTGTGTGTGTGACTGTGATATATATATATATCTCCCCCCGTGTGTGCGTGCGTATGTGTGTGAGTGGGGGGGGGGGGGGCACTAAGTGTCTGTTTCTTTAGCTGTCTCTGAATCTCTGTCTTTGCGTCC
>NW_004797309.1:2077851-2085351 GCF_000002075.1 Aplysia californica | reverse complement strand
ATCAAACACACATGTAAGTTAGAGTAACTAACTATGTGGTATCGTGCGAGTCAAATGTGCGCAAAAAAATCCTCCAAAGCTCGACGAAAGGTCAACCATATTTTACGATCGTTTAGCTTGAACCCCATAAAAATAAGACTTCCGTTTTCCTTTACTCCCAACTGTTGACTTTGTAAAGACCTGTGTTTACACTTCTCTCACCTTCCATCGATTCTTAGGAGCGTTCTATTCAAAGAGCGCAAATACAACGTAAGTGACAAGCAATGTTCTTAGGGCAGCGAGACAATCGTTCAGTTTGTTCATGTCTGATCGAGACACCGACGATACAGCTCAAGCAGTTTTATTGGATGTTTACTGATTGAGCATTTTACAAACTTAATTTTTTTTCTCTCATGCTTTATGATATATTATATTAGTATATCCGTTGGGGAGAGGGGGGGGGGTGAGATTGGTGTAGAAATGATACAGCTGTACTAAATTTCGCCTCGACCTCCCAAAACTCTTTGTGTGATCAATGTAAAATCCATTTTCTTCTTTCATTTTCATAGGAATCTCGTGTTACTTGACATTAGAAATGTGTTTGCTCTTATCGATACAATCGTTACTATTGTTTTATTAGAGAACTCTAATATAACATAAATCGTATTTTGTGGTTTTACGTCGCTCAGTTTCACTCTGAATACGTACACCCCACGATAATCGCCTTTCGGTTCAACACGCCGAGTGATGGTTATTCATATAAATAGCACAAAAAGGAAAATGATAAAATACCCCTGTCACACCGCTTTCCGACAAGATAAATAAAATGTAGAGATTTTTTTTGAAAGTATACATAAGTTTATTTATCACACACCAGGCAACATGTTGTTTCTTCGAGTCGAATGAATCTAAAAAAGTGAAAAGGCGCGTGCTCTGTTTCCGGAAGTTCACAAACAGCAGTCTCTTCTCTCTGGAACATGTGCCCCTGGGGTCCGGTTAGCGAGTTCATTCCCCTACCGGCCAGCCGGACAAATCGAAAGCCGGTGAAGGCCACTCGAGCAAGCACGAAGGGCTTTCCGCTCGGTAATGTTCGACGCCTGTAGTAGTTCTTCAGTTTGGTTTTCTGTCCTTTCTTTCCACCTGATGCTTGAAAGCTGCTGACTGCTAGTGCTTATTAGCAGACCTCACTTAATTGTCTCTTAACACGCCCTCTAACTCGCCTGACCAGTCTTTATTTAATTTCGTTCAACTTGTCTTCCTTCCATCTTTTATGCTTCCTTGATTGTCTTTCAACTGTTAATTGCAATTTAGTTGTCTACGACTTTCCCCTTTGACTCATGAAATGTGGTATTTTTGGGCTGGTTTTATCTTAAAAAAAAATTCAAATCCCTTTCTCTTCAGCTTTCCCCTTAATGTGCTAGAAAACACAAATAAACTTTCTGCCCCCCCGCCCCCCCCCCTCTCTCTCTCTCTCTCTCTCTCTCTCTCTCTCTCTCTCTCTCTCTCTCTCTCGATCTCCTCTCTCTTTTTCTCTCTCTCTCTCTTCTCCTTATTTTTATTCTTCTTCTTCGTTCTCATCTAAAGGACGTGCTCTGGCTGTAGGCCTTATGAACCACCTAGGCCTTAATTACTGGGTATGGAGTTTGTAACAGCATACACACTCTGTAATGGGATGACAGTACCGTTGTTAATCCTATGTCCCATATACTTCAAATATGACATCCTAGATCGTGCTCTGTCATGGCAGACGCTTTTGCCCTTGATAAAAACTTCGCACCATGGGCGCAAAAAATGAATGGCAAAAACCCCGCTTTCTTGTTATTGTCGAGTGCGTGCAGCCCCGTTTTCCCTCTTGCTCTTCATTTGGCTCCAAATTGATTCAAACAGTGTGCTTCATTGTGAACCGGAACGACGTCGGAGTTCACCGTCAAGGGTATTGATATAGTACAAACATATGGTACGTTCATACAGGCATCTTGCAAACAAATCTCATCACTTTCTCATTGTGCCGTGTGCTTTGGAGACGTCATAGCTAATCTTACGAGCCGTCTTTGAAACCTTTCCCATCACACACCTTTTCGTTCATTAAAATTGATTTTTTGAAAGGAGAAGCTGATGAAGCTAGTTTGAAAAGAATCCAGGATTACTGAGAAGACACAAGAATTGATCCCCACCTCCCCACTCCCTCTTCTAACCCGGCACCCATCCGCACGTCTCTCCAGGACTGTTTGTCTTTACGGCCAGTATAAATTTGAGATAACTTTCATTCAGTATAATGAAGTTTGCAATCGCAACCGTGTATAGACGGACAGAAATACTGTATCAAATATCCAAATGCAACACGTTCTGCGTCAGCTGTACAAAGGCTGTTACCCATCAGATCGTTTACTGGGCGGCTTCTGTAACAGTTATGATTTGTGAATAATAAGTGCAGAGTTGCAAGAAAGTAATTGGAAGCCGTGTTGATATAATCTCTTTTCTGACAATTACTCAACTGTACTATACTTTCTTGACACACTTTCTTGTTGCCTTTAAACTTTAAGACGAGACTCAGTTCTGTCAGCGTCATAACTCGAGCAGTGTCTTGAGTACATTAGCTCTATTAGTTACAGCTTTTAAGCTTGCAGTCAGTTTTGTTTTTAAATTTGGTTTTGCCCTCCGATCTACATTCCTCCACAACGCGGCACTCCTCCAATTGTATATACTGTTTACTTGTGTTTGGTTTGTGTTGGCCCCTGAATACTCGATTCATGGTGTAACTTCGAACGTTCGTTGTTGGCTTTTTACTCCACTCAGTGTAGCTGTAAAATATTTGCTGATAGTATAAAAACTAAGAAATTCGAATGCCATGAGCAAGGTCCAGCGATCCGTACTGTGAGCAGACATTATGTGGCAGGTTTGGCACCGCAAGCTACCCCGCATTATTGTGTACGCAACGTAGATCTGGGGTTATTTCCCCATGTTTGCCAAGCAGATTTTCACTACGTATTCAATTTCTCTATTCACAGCGTATACAATTAAAACGCCTAAGGGGAGAAAAAGGAGTATTTTTTCTTTCTCATTCTGCTTTATTTCATTTCAGCTCCGCTATTCCATTATTCAGGGCTGTGTTTGCGTCATTCTTTAACAAAAACCTAAGTTTCTTCTGCAGCAGTTATTTTATTTTTTTAATCTAGACTATTTTGCAATCCTAGCGCCAGGGATATTCTCTGCAGCCTTCCTATAAACCTTTCAAACCTCAGAACATGAGCTGCATCTACTTCTTTGTTTTCACCGAACTGTGTCTCTCGTAGAATTCGATAATATGTTCTGGGTCGATCAGCCGTCGACCCTAATGGCTTGTATTTTGACAGCTATGTTTTGTATTCAAGTTTTCGCAACCTGCACTTCAATTTTATAAAATAAAGTCCCTGGTGGGCAAGGTCCTGAATGACCATCTTCTACTGGATGGCTAAATACTAAATGATGAAAACCATGAACATTACTGTTTGTCTCAAATTTCATACACAAGAAAGAATTAAATATCCAAGAAGATATCTGTTTTTGTTCCTATAAACATTTGACACTGCTGTTTAAATTCACATTCCTCTTTGCTGTCCTTCAATGTTGATCACGACCTTGAAGCGCAATTGTTACATGACGAATCAATGCAATGTCTATTTGGGGGAAAAAATCCTCTTCGAAACGAGAATAGAAGACACATTAGTCCAAGCACCTCCGTCGTTACTCGCCGCCAATACCGTTAGATCATCATGTTTGTGAGCTGTGCGTAGTAAAATATGTAGAGGGTAATAAAGAGGGCATTGAAACTGCCCTCTGCATGCTGCTACGAGATTTGAATTATTCGTATAAAGTACTAAAACCAAGGGTGCAATAGTCGTTTGCAATTCCCCGCGGATGATTCCCTCAGCGGGATCTTTGTGGTCAGGGGAGGGGGTTTATATTTTATGATGGAGCTGTTATCATAGCCCCGCCAACGGCTGATAGATCACAGCCTTGAGCGACCAAAGCAGACTCTCACAACCGACACTTGCGGGGAATTAATTGAAGTGCCAGGGAAGAAGCATCGAGTAGTGGAGTGCGAAGGTAATGTCTGTCATGGGAGACCCTAATGAAAGAGCACTTTGAGACGTGGTGTCGGGCCCATCCAATAATGAGGATGTGCTTTCTAAGGTTGTTGAAGAGATATGGACTTGTTCTCACTTTGCCGCTGCTGCCCCCTGTCAGTGCTGTATACTTATTCTAGTATTTTAGACCCTCCCCCTTCTCTCTCTCTCTCTCTCTCTCTCTCTCTCTCTCTCTCTCTCTCTCTCTCTTCTCTCTCTCTCTCTCTCTCTCTCTCTCTCTCTCTCTCTTCTCTCTCTCTCTCTCTCTCTCTCTCTCTCTCTCTTTCTCTGTATGTATCTCCCTCCCCCTCTCCCTCTCCCTTCTTCTTTCTCTCTTTTTCTCTCCCGCCCGACCCCTCTGTCTGTCTGTCTGTCTGTCTGTCTGTCTGTCTGTCTGTCTGTCTGTCTGTCTGTCTGTCTGTCTGTCCTTCCCAACCCCCCCCAAACTGTCCCCAACAAAACAAAAACTATTCTGTTACCATCATTAACAGTTACCCCATCTCAGAACTACTCGAACAAGAACAGCGTGAACAACAACAGAAACAATATTAGCTATTACTACTACTACTACTACTACTACTACTACTACTGCTGCTGCTGCTGCTGCTGCTGCTGCTGCTGCTGCTGCTGCTGCTGCTTCTGCTTCTGTTGTTGTTGCAGCTGATTTTGTTTTCCCTCATGAGTGCACCCGCCCCCACTACCACAACAAATGACGTAAGACAGATCAAGTACTCAACCAAGACACGAACGACCCCCCCCCCCCAAAAAAAAAAGAACAAAAACAACCAGAGGTACTGTTTGTACAAAAAGAGAAACTGAATGTTCTGTCCATCACACACAAACGTTACGTCGGTCTGCAGATCTGCTTGGTACTTTGACGATCAAAAGCGACAGGAGGGTCCCTGAGTATTGACCATTGATAGCAGACAAGCATTAAAACGTGGTATTGTTCTCGGATGAAACAAAACTAATCAATTCAAAGGGTTGCTAAGGGTTAGCTAAATATAATGAGCCTAGATCTAGTACGTCAACCGCTCCGGCCGGTTTTGATGGAAACTACTTGAGTGTGTGTTGGACGAATTACCGACTAGGGAATGGGAAACAAAAGACTGGGGTCCCAAAATGTGGGTCAGGGTATGAAAGGGTGCTTGATTAAGCATTTGATCGTTGCTTCCCCTGAGCAAATAATGAGACACTATGAGGTCATATGGGAAGCTACAACACCCGAGTTTTGTGTTGTTGTTGTTTTTGGTGGTGCTACATTGAAGGGTTCGTGTCTCCTCTTTGGCCGTTAGTTTGCTTGTTGCTGTTTTTTCGTTTGTATGGTTTCGTTTTCTATTTGGCTTGACGTCTTTTGTTGGTTTTTAGTAGGTTTTTTTTTTAAGGGGGGGTATTTTCAGGACCAAGAGGGTTGGGTGTGGATAGAGAGGGTAATGCAGGAGTAGAAAAGGTGGATGGAGGGGTAAGGGTGAGGGAGGGGAGCTCGAGGGAGTGGGAGGAGCGAGAGGAAAGAAAATTATGAAGATAAATATAATTTGTTTATCATACTCCTACAGACAGACTGAAGGGCTAGATCTCAGATGGCCGGTGGATCGGAAAAGATACTTCTAATGTGCTGTTGATGTCAAGGTAACACGTTTGCACCAGGGCTTTAATCATAATAAGAAGAAACTTTTAAACTAACAAGGCCTGTTTTCGGGCTTGTTGATTCACTCGTTAGGGTTTTTCACCAAGTACATCATTCATTCTCAATTATGGTGTTGGAGTCAGAATGTTAGTGTCAATATTTTTCTCACTAAAAGAAAATCAGACGTGGAATTAAATCAACTGGCCGAAAGGAGCGAATAGAATTGTCAAAGATCATAGGCTCCATCTACCTCGGGTAAAAGAGGGGGAGAGAGAGAGAGAGAGAGAGAGAGAGAGAGAGAGAGAGAGAAGAGAGAGAGAGACAGAGAGAGACAGAGAGAGAGAGAGAGAGAGAGAGAAAGAGAGAGAGAGAGAGAGAGGGAGAGAGAGAGAGAGAGAGAGAGAGATGGGGCTCACTGTTGGGGGAAAAGAAAAGAGAGAGTTTGGCAACGAGATAGAGCAATAGAGCAATAGAGCAACAAATCTTGTTTGCAAAAGCAGGAACACTTTCGCATCAAGTCTGACCACATATTTACCACATGAGTGATTGTCTGTCAAATACCCTGGCGAAATTGTTCTTTAAAAAATCTGTGTTAGATTGCGTCCCGGGAGAGTAAAATCGGCGGCCTCTCGCGCCGTGGCACGCCATGTCAACTCTAATCCAAATCAATGTAACTCTTCCTGCAATCAAAACGAATAATTGATCAATCTTCCCTTTAACTCTTTCGTGTCACCCAAACCCATTCTATATTAAGCGTATTTCTCCATATAGCCTTCTTTCTATCCACGCTTTCATCAAGTTTTTCCTTCTGTACATTTTCTATCCCTGCCCTATCTCTTTTTTCTCAAACAGTTTCAAAACCCCGCAGCCCTTTTCATGTCCATTGTTTAACCATCATATGCATAGAGGTAAACAAAGGGCAACGACGCAGCAGAAAAGGAAAAAAAAGAAAAGAAAAAATGAAAATGGACTCTTGTTGTAACCCCAGCTATAATAATATGTTTCACTCGTCTTGCAACAAAGCACAAAAATATCTCGTGGGAACAAATACGATCATGCTCACTCATAGATCTATGTGCTCACTCTATATATGCAACCCACGGACACCATCCGATGTATACTGATGCACATACATGCGTACTCACGAAACCACAGGCTCACACACTCGCAAATACACACACAGACAGACAAACACATGAATCATTATCACGTTTCTCGCCCCCCGTCACTCACCAACATAGCTATTCCAGTCACTCGACGCCGCGTCTAGACGCCAGACGTGGTCCCCTGACCAACTCTGTGCTCACACTCGTACCCCGGCTTGTGAGATCAGGCAAAAAATTAGTGCGCTTATATGACGATATCGCCAATCCGAGACCCACTACCAGCTCGGGGAAAACGTCCCCATACAACTTAATAAGATTGCTGGTCTTGTCGATGACTTTCCAATCTGATCGGTTCATTTCTCTCTCACGGGCGCTTGTTGACGTTTAGGAAAGCGAGGCGTGTAGTAATCTTTGCTGTATCACGTCGTGGAAAGATTTTTGCGGTTCTTTTCCTCCTTTTCTTGAGCCACCAATCCAAACACCGAGGTCAGTTTTGTCCTCGGCGTGAGTATAGTAGCAGTATTAGGAAAGTTGTGGCTTGAAAGACGTACAAACTGGGAGTAGTAATAGCCAATCCAAAAACGTGAGGAAAATAATTAAAGTGTTTCCGGGTGAAAATGACGATGGGGTACATTGTTGGCTTTAGACATCAGTCTGAAGAGAAGGAGGAAATAGATACATG
>NW_004797309.1:2073799-2076372 GCF_000002075.1 Aplysia californica | reverse complement strand
TCTGTCTGTCTGTCTGTCTCTTTCTCTCTCACTCTCTCTCTCTCTCTCTCTCTCTCTCTCTCTCTCTCTCTCTCCCAATTAACAGATGTCTCTTTTCGGTATAGGGTTGGTATGATTTAATTAACAGACTCCCTGCCAATATTGTGACATTACGGAATCGGAACAGAGCCAGTTAGTGTCAACTCTTTCAAACCGTAAGGATATGAGTAGCGGAAACAATGTGAACCAAAGTAAAACCACTCGAGCATCATTAACGCCTCGTAGATATAAACTCAGATCACGCTCGTTAAAATTTTCTTCCTTAACTAATGGAATTCATTTGAGGAAATACCACATCTTCCACTGCATTGTTCGTTTGTTTTGAAATATATTACATAACAAGTTGTCGAAAGGACATAATTATATAATTTTTCTTCGTTCCCGTAGGTTCGTGAGATGAAAACTAAGAGCCCAATAAGGAAAAGAGGATGTAGAAATACAAGGTAGCAAGGAGAAATCAGGCGGTCGTCAAAATAGTGAAAGTGAAATAAATGGCATGTTTCCACAAGTTTGGAAATTTTTATCGAATTTTTGTTTTTCGACTGAACACCTTTCATGCCTATTAAAAACACAATTCAGTGTGGATTATACTGAAAAACGTTGATTAAAGGCATACAAGAGGTATACATTTTCAGTTTCCTCGGGTTCTCAAGCTAAGGAAATGACTAAACTTTAGGGGCTATTTTCCCGCTAATTTTACTTCTGAAACCAGGCGAGGCCACCTCCTTCAATCGCAAATATTTCGATTTATCCAAGATAAATGGGTATTGTTTTCATTGAATGCAAGACAAATGCACAGACGTTAAGAGAATACCAATAACTCTAAACAAATCATGATAAAAACAAATTTGATGAGCACCTGATTCCACTGTGTGGTGACACAGATGCTTTCTGATGGACCCCGTCCCGTGCCCCAAATTTGCGTCCAAATATTTTAAAGAGAGGGGTCCCACTGCTTTCATAATAATATGTAATGTATGCTGGAAACCGAGGTGAATGGAGAGACGAGGTATAGATAGGGAAAGTGTGGCTGTGTACTTTGCTGTTTTATGCGTTTGTCAGTGAGTGTGAGTGTGTGTGTGTGTGTGTGTGTGTGTGTGTGTGTGTGTGTGTGTGTGTGTGTGTTTGCTGTTTTTGTTTGTATAAGTGTGTGTGTGTGTGTGAGGGGGGGGGGGTGTATAAGTTATTTAAGTAAGGATTATGAAGTAGGGAGCTGGGAAGGTGGGGGTGAGGGAGGGGGTAGACGGACCAGAGATCACTAGTCAGACGTTTTATATTTCAATTCGGAAGAGCGACAAAAAGGAGACGCATGTACAGAGAAATTAAAGCAGCTCTGAAAGGGATGTGATCGAGATACTTTGGACTTCGGAGAGTAGAGAGAGGATACCGAGTCTCTGTAGAAAGAGGGATCAAGAGAAAAAGCTTGTCAGATTCTGACAGCGCCTAGTTGTCCTAGTAGTCCAAGATCGCATACCGCTTCCGTCTGAATGCAAATGGCTCTTAGAGGTTAGATCGATGTCCTTTTATTCTTCTATTTAGTTTCACCATTGGTTTCACTAGCTCACGAGATCTCCGCTGTCCCTCATACTAAAACCGGACGCTCAAAGTGTCAATTCCGATTTTTCCTCTTTCGTAGTGGCAGCGTAAGGAGAGAGCTGAAGGAGAAGGTAAAAAAACTTCTAGTCAGGGGTAGGAATATTAATGAAAGTAGATTCTGTCCTTACGATCACTGGCGAATGAAGTGTTCAATAAAATCAAATAGTATAATGCTTCTTGTACTGAATTAATGTTGGCCTAATTTTGTTCGACCGATGCTACTAAAAAGGGGAATGAAAAATGTAATAACAGTGCGGCAAGGGAGAAAAGAAAGCATTGAATGGAAAAAGATGCAGTGAAGGTGGCAGAATCATTTGATTGATTTTTCTATTACTGCTAGCATGCTGTCTACCATTAGCTCTTTGCTCTTTGCAATTAGACAAAGACCTTGGAACAACGTGTTCGATTTTTCTGAGCAATGCTGAGAAACAAAAGAACAAGGAACAGTGCGTTGAAATAGGGTGTTCACAACAACAACTGTGTTATCAACGGTTCAGTAGCGGAAGCATCTGGAAAGGGAAACTGTAGTGTTCCAAAGTCGTAATTTATTATTTTTAAATCGTATTTATATTGCACTCTATTGTTTTATTTATTTTACATGTTTTGAGACCAGCTGGGTTCTAAGAGGTAAAGGAATAGCTTTCTCTCTCTTTTTATCTTTAAGACAGAAACATTTGCTTTAATCTTTAGGATAAGGGACTTTGCAGAGATCACATTAAGTAATGTTTGTTATGTGAGACGAACGGTGGCAGTATTTTAAAAACTTCACTGTAAATATTTGGTAAAGGAAGAGAATGCCTCAGGGGCCTCAGGGGGTTGCTCGTACACATCAATTGTACCGAATATTGATAACCCAAAGAATTCAATTTGCACTTTGTCTTCCTGATGGGATGGTGATCAACAAAATAAAAAGAGGAGCTACGCCCCTCACTTCCCCC
>NW_004797309.1:2069681-2071944 GCF_000002075.1 Aplysia californica | reverse complement strand
GTTAGAGAGAGAGAGAGAGAGAGAGAGAGAGAGAGAGAGAGAGAGAGAGAGAGAGAGAGAGAGAGAGAGAGAGAGAGAGAGAGAGAGAACGAGTCCTGAAAAAGGGATGGGGGAGTCAAAGCATAGCAGTATGAAAAAGAGAAACAATTGTCTTCGAACGAACGTGGGACATTGCATCACATAAAAAATTCAGCGCTGTCCAGCAGAGGGCACGCAGTTCTGGCGTGGGAGGGAGCGTGGGCATTATCAGAGTTAGGGGATATTTCTGCCTCGCTTCCGCGTTGTGAAAGACGGATCACCGAAGGTTTTAAATACCCCTAACCAAATTCCCAGCTGCTTGACCACCAATCCAGTTTCCCCCAATAATCCTAAAATCATTTTGATCGGCATTCCGTGACCCTCTTTTTTTCTGGTTAACTCACGTTCTTTTGGCGTGTGGGGTAGGGTGAGGGGTGGGAGGGGTAGGGGAGGTAGTGGGGTGTTGCGTAATCCCAGCATTCCAGCAGTGTAGATGAGAGATTAATTATGGCACAGACAGACACGATACTTGACCAACAGACACGCAAGTTAAAGCGTCGGTAATAGGGACTGAAAGAAACAAAAAATGTTTAAGTCCCGTGGATACATCAGCTTTTAGAGCTTATGGAGACGACGTAACTGTGTGGCTTGTCAAAGGGCTTGGTAGTATTTCACAGATGTCCGAAGAAGTACTCTGCCCTAAATCTCTTCGCTGACAAGTACTTTATCTTTGATCCCGTTCCTAGTTCTCTGCTCATATAAATGCCAGACTAGTGACCGCTGTCCGAGGAACAAATCTCACCCAGACGATCCATTCTGAGCCAGTTGAGGTAAAACCTGGATTATGTCGCTGTGTGAGTTGCATCTTCTAGCTAGATTTCTTATGGTCCAATCTTGTGCTGTCTCTATACATTATGTCTCTATATGCCTCTTCTAAATAAGCTTTAAAAAGTCAAAGAATGCGAATGAGTTGGCGTTCAAGTTTGAAAAATAATCTAAATAAATGAATGAATGTTTGAATGAATGGATGAATGAATGAATGAATGAATGAATGAATGAATGAATGAATGAATGAATGAATGAATGAATGAATGAATTTATTACATAAATACATTACCAAATTCTCAATACTATTAATAGTGTACTGTTAACGAGAATAACGAGGTAATTGAGAATGCTCGTTGGTATTTCCCCCCAAAAAATTTCGTTGTTGCCTTTTATTTGCCAAGACAGCGTACTCGCAATGTCATAACAGGTATGTTGAAAATGCACTGGTAAAAGATACGAAACAACAAGGAGCAAATCCCAAAAAGCTAAACGACCTGACTGTACAAATCCATCAAAACGACACATAAAGAGTAAAATTTCATCGATAGTAATGATAACAGATGAAAATGTTCGAGCAAACGTCTAGATGTCTCGAGATGCCTATTCAGTATACACAGTGATTGCACAATCCTATTCAACAACAAGCTAAAAACAAAAAAACAAACAAAAAAACATCCTATAAAAAAAACAAAAAAAGTCCTAAGGTAAGATTTTGATCTGAACAAAGATCATGTACCATCTGAGTCCAAATCTCGGCTTTATACGTGTTTCCAACTTAAGGCAAGAAGACACAAATGCTGATGAGGTACACTATAAAAAAAGAAAGAAGTCTACGGTTCGAAGCGATCAAACGCCCTGATTAAGAATGAGCAAAGTAAAGTATTGACGGGTGGTCGAGTATTTTAATGAAAAAAACATGCGGCGTCGACATTTCGTTTCTCCCTGTTTTTGTGTTTTCTGAAAATTACCAAAGTCAACAATCCTATGCGATTCAACACGATTCACTCCAGAAGGGAATAAATCGTTACTGATAGAGCTGCAAAGTGGGTTTCTGTTCTTTCTACTACAGACTACGGCCAAATATTGTTCCACCGTCCAGAGAGACCTAACAATTTAAAGAAGCGCTTTAAATCAACATCTGGAAAGGTTACAACGGGCAAGAGTAAACATTTGAAGTATTTAGAGTGAAAGCACACCAAAAGCGAACAGATAAATGCGATATACGAGTAATTCCGGGTGGGGGGGTGTTATCTTTTTTTCTGGTGCTGATAAATTCCGTAAATACCAAATATTTACACTTGTTTTTAAACTCTATTATATACACAGATACAAAGACACGTTGACACCGACACTCACAAATACACACACCCATACACACTCATACCCACACACACACACACACACACACACACACACA
>NW_004797309.1:2066968-2069559 GCF_000002075.1 Aplysia californica | reverse complement strand
ATTAGTACGATTTTGTCAAGACAAGCCTCGGTAAAATAAGATAGTAATAGTTTTCATGCCTGAGAGCCTCTGATGGACTCTAAAAGGTTTTCTCACTCTCCACTTTTTCATTTCATGCTGGTATAACTCAGTGTTCACCTATTTGCACTTCCTATCTTTACGCTTTCAGCAGAACATTTTTCTCTAAAATAACATGAGTTTCTCAGGGGCTTTTTAAAAAGGGGGTTGGGCATAATCTAGAAGCATTTTCAACACAAATGAACTGAATATTTTTGCATTTTCCTCATTCTTCTTTTTTTTTAGAAATAAGGAGATGAAATCAACAAAGACACTTCTTTCGCCATTCTGTGAAATTTGCTTAAGAAGTATGCTAATTTTGCTGAAGAAAAATTCCTAAAGTCACCAAGAGAGAATCTACACTTTGTTTTGAAGGTTGGCTGCTTCAGTTACACAGGTCTTGGTGAGGGAGTTCGTAAGAAAAAAAAATTTGCCAGGATACTCTGCTAGTTCTCGGAAATACAAAGGGAATGCAAACTGCCACATGGAATAAAGGCGAGCAGAGAGAGCAATGAGAAAGATATGACCATTTGCTTAAAATGCCTCCTAAACTCGTAAAAAGTTTATCTCTTATGCCTGTCCTCAGACTTTACAGAAAGGACTTCGGCTGTGTGAAGTTAATTGTTATCTTTAGATTTGAAGAACCTATACATGTACAAGTGAGAGTGAATGTGTTTGGGACTTTTTGTGTGAGAAGACATGAAAGGAACGGGAGAGAGAGAGAGAGAGAGAGAGAGAGAGAGAGAGAGAGATAGAGAGAGGGAGAGAGAGAGAGAGAGAGAGAGAGAGAGAGAGAGAGAGAGAGAGATAGAGAGAGGGAGAGAGAGAGAGAGAGAGAGAGAGAGAGAGAGAGAGAGAGAGAGAGAGAGGGGGTGGGGATGAGTTGCGAGAGAGAGGAACAAAGAGAATGGAGAAAAACAAAAGTGGGGAAATGAGCAAGAAAAAAAAAGGAAAGTGATATCGATAGATAGATAGATAGATAGATAGATAGATAGATAGATAGATAGATAGATAGATAGATAGATAGATAGAGAGATAGATAGATAGATAGATAGATAGATAGATAGATAGATAGATAGAGAGAGAGAGAAAGAGAGAAAAAGAGACAGATAGAGAGAAAGAGAGAGACTGGGAAGTGGGAAAGAGATAGAGGGGGTGGCGTGGGTGAGAGAGAGAAAGAAAGAGAATGATAAAAAATAAAAGAACGAAATGAAAAATGTGTCAGAGGAAGAGACAGAGAGAGAAAGAGAGAGACAGAAGGGGGGGGGGAGGGAGAGAGAGAAGAGAGAGACAAAGAGACAGAGAGGGAGAGAAAGAGACAGAGAGAGAGATGGAGAGAATGTGTGAGGAGAGAAAGAATAAGAAAAAGAGAAAATTAAATGTACCTCATTGATAAAGGAGATCTAGGTTGCCTGAGACACATGACCTATGAACCATCACCACAAAACCACGTGAAGATGATGAGAATACCGCCAGCTTATTGAACCTGAGATTACTTCTGAAGCAAATCTTCCTGACAGAGTAAATCGACTCTCTGCCTCAGAGGTACTGGGTCAACTATCGGTATTCAATGACCACCAAAGTCATCTTCCAATCACTGTACTGTCAACTGAATAGTAAAGTGGAGTCTGCCTTAGACCTAGTACTGTCTACGCTTTCTCGTTCAGACATTTTGACCTGATGGAGCAACGACCGTTTTCTGCATGGTACTTAACTGAAAATATCGTTAACAAGATTTCATCTGATCAATCTTTCGGTGGAAATTCAGACTTTCTCTTTTTATTCAAGGCAGGCAATTTTCAGAAGAGAAAAATTCTGGAAATCACACAGCGACACTTCGGTCGACTATCAAAAGGCAAACCTTACCATCATTGCAAAAGACAGAATAAAATGAAAAAAAAAATTCTTATAGATAGGGCTTTCCATGATCTACTATCCACCCCCCCCCCCCCCCCCCAATTTTTTTATTTTTTAAAAATATATAAATAATAAAATTCCCCTTAAACTTGTGTAACCCCTTCAAAGAACTGCGCCCAGACAAAGCGTTGTTAGCACATAGAGCCAGCTGTTTAAGATTGCATTAGGGTATAAAACAAATAATACAACTATTGAAACTCGGGCCTTGTTGTGCACACACTCTCTCTCTCTCACACACACACACCATGAAGACCACTGTCGTTACAAGTTAAAATATGCAAACTTGAACGGCAAAAGTAAAAAAGAAATCGATGATATGCAAACAGAAAAGCCAACGACACTCTTGGCATCATTTCTTTCCCTCAAGCACTTCAGGCTGGCGAGTGCAGCCTCGTCAATCCGAATAACTATAATGTTTTGGCAAGAGTGAATTACTGCGCTTGTTTGCCTTCTGTTTCTGATTTCTAGTACGACGTACTTGTATGTATCAGTGGGTTTTGTCTGCTGGAGAGGGTATGTCTTTGCGCTTGTGAAGGTGTGGGTACGCGTGCGTGTGAGTGTGTTTATTTGAGTAATTGTGCGTCGTGCGCTTGCAAGAGAGAGAGAGAGAGAGAGAG
>NW_004797309.1:2063194-2066516 GCF_000002075.1 Aplysia californica | reverse complement strand
AGAGAGGGGGGGGACGCACACACAGAGACAGAAAAAGGACCAGAAACAGAGACCAACTGAAACGGATGCAAAAAATAAATAAAAGAGCGCGTCTTAGCAAATGATTTGGGGAGCTGGGGGAAAGGGGGAGGGGCGGTGGGTACGCTTGGTTCTCAACCTACTCATCAACAAAGATCCTTACTTTTACATTCCTCAATCGTACCTCTTTCGTCCGTCCGTCTTTTCGGCAGTCATTATGAATTTCCTCTAAATGAACGATACATCGATGATATCTCTCTCTCGGGTTAGCATTTGGCTAATGAAGAAAACCATGGTCGATATCAGCAAATCTTGAGCACAAAGATAGATGTGATTCTTGGATCAGCATGGCGAAGCAGCCCAAACATGAACGTTGAAGGATAATTGGGTTTCGAGTTGCTGTAGCTCGGATGAGTCATAATGTCCTCATCACGTGAATGCTGCTCAATCGGCAGACTTCTTCCAGGAAAAGTCACTTAACCACACGCCAACATTGCTTTAGGGTCTGGTACGGAGTGTGTCTGCGGCAGTGACCAGGGCAAGAGGAGCGTACAATAATTCCTAATTTCGTTGTAACTTTTACAGTTGTAAGCTAAAATGATGTAAGCAATGTTTTCAAAATTTCAAGGCCAGATTGTCTTTTCCAAATCACATGATCCTTTAAGACAAATGAACTTTCGTGACAAGTCACAAAGTTATTTTTGGTTGTTCTTTTTTGCTGCTCTTGTTTTTGTTTTAAACCATTCAGAATTCTACTATCAGCATCTGTTCAAAATTTACCAAAAAATCAACTAAAAATAAATTAAGGGAAAGCCCTCCCGTTAACCTACAATGCATACATCACGTTTTCCCAAAGGGCCCCGCGCTCTAAACATCGAAGTGCAATGTATGGATTCATTGACAAATTTTGTGTGCCCCTGAGGGGGGAGGGTCGGGTACTTTTTTCAGAAAGGGAAAAAGGGAGGAAAAAAAGGAGATGTGTGTGTGTGTGTGAGGGGGGAGGGGGAAGGGGCATTTTTTGTCGCTCTTGCTCAAACTCAGTTCCACGATGCCAAGTCAAATACGGTCATGACAGTACACTGGCCAACATGATTTTAAATAAAATTGGGGACGGGTGTGTTATATATTATGGCACCTCACCGGAGTCTGTGATATAATTATTAGGCTTTTCAACTGTCCATGAACAGAAATATAGAAGCTCGATTTCCGTATAAATTTTGGAAGTCTACTGCTTTGAGCTTTATTTCTGCAAGCATGCTGAATTCAATTTAGCCCGTGCTGGCTACGACAGACAAAAAAGATTATTTTCTAAATGACTCAAATTGTGTTGATGAGAGCTTTTCGTCGATGAGGACTTGAAAAATGTACAATAATGTAAAAAAAAAATCAAACCATCTTGGCTCTTTGGCTGTTGTGTTAGAAGACACTTAAGGGAAGTATTCTTTCAATAGTCTTGAAATTAATGCTTGATTCCTACTCTTCTCACGAAGATCAAGCGCCAAAACACGTAAATAAGGAAATCGTTTATTATTAAACGTTTTGCAAAGTTATGTTTCTTGTATAGAAATAAGTGAACAGCAGGTCTTTGTCAGGAGTGGAAGTCTTGCATAACTTAATTCTTAGTACACAGCGAGCCAGTTTAGCTGGCGCCCCGCATGGATTTGTTATTTACAGCCATGACAAAAAACAAAACAACGAAACCCCAGCAAATACATCTGATCTAAAATCAGTTGAATGTTTATTGGGTGGATCATTCATTCTCTCTGTTTGGTATTTATTTTAAACAAAAACAAAGATTAGATAGGAATGGCTTTATAGGAAAGTTCGTGAAGCAGAAAAATGTTATAACAAAATTGGCTGTATAAAAGGAATGACCGCTCGGCAAATAAGCGTTAACAAAGAGTAACCGTGCTGCAATAATAGAACTAAATTTTGACAGCTGACTGTTCATCATGTAGAGTTGCTGCAGTTGCTCCTCCAGGTGCTATGTTGTGTTGAAGAAGTTGATTTATGGTAGAAATTTTACTTTCACTTTGCTCGTGCTCATTGTAATGCTGCTCTTGTTATCAAGCTATAAGCCTGGATGGTCGCTGCTGTTTTATGTTCTCATATTTCCACTGAAATCCCCCTGCTTCGTCGAGTCAGTGTTGTCGCTGTATCTACTCAAGCTTTTGCCGATAATGAGGCTCTTCTCATCTTCCATTTCCTCATCGTCTTGTTTTCCCCTTTTTTTCTCTATGGCGCCTCACCCCTCCTTGACCTCCTCACTCTCATTTTTTAAATCCTTTTATTGAAACAGCTTCTGATACCAACATTGCAACTCTACATAGTGTTAGTGTAGAAGCTATGTTTTGGTAACACACACATACACACATGCGTGCGCGCGCGCACTCACACATACACACACACACACACACACACACACACACACACACAAACACAAACACACACACACACAAACACACACATGCACACACACAGACACAGGTGCACAAACACAACCATATATATTTGTTAGGTTAACGGAACAAGAGGAGAAATAGGTAACACACAAACTTACTCTACAAATCGAACAAAGTCATGTTTGGTTCTTAAATTAATGAGAATCAAAGAGCGAGCATGTTTTAACAATACTTTACATTCAAACAGTCATCCAGGGCAGCGTGAAATGATTGTGAGCCGTGATCCTTTGAAGTGAAGAGTGCAAACGGAGAAACGAGTTTTTGGTCAAAATTAACTGAACTGTCACTTCAGTATTGATGAGTGGATTTTCCGCTCTGGTAACAGTGCAAATCGAACAGACACACCTCACACTTCTCCTTTTGTGTTGTTACACATTATATATTTTCAGGCCCAGAGCAATCACTGGTGTGCTTATATCATAATACGAGAGCAATCAACGTGTTTATGTAACAGTTGGCAGGCGAGGCTGCTGGTTCCCCTAGGGGGGTTATCGACATCAAAAGCTTAACGGCGTCAAGCCAGGAAATCGTAATAACTGTCTCTATGTTGTGAGGCCTGTAGGGTTTTATGTAATGATCGGTAGTGACAACTGGTGCAGAAAAAAAAGAAAACAAAGCGCTGAACATAGGCATATGACACCCTAAAAAGAGAGGGAACAAACAAGTATCGGTTCAGTTGACTATGATCCCTTTCGCTAACATGTAGGCAACTATGTATAGGTTTTGTTTTAATCTTTCTTTTCCACTGCTGCCTAACAGCATTAATTTTTATCTTATTTTCAGCTTTTATTGCCCTACCGTTCTCCCCCCCCTCTCTCTCTATCTCTCTCTCTCTCTCTCTC
>NW_004797309.1:2061695-2062817 GCF_000002075.1 Aplysia californica | reverse complement strand
ATCTATCTATCTATCTATCTATCTATTTATCTATCTATCTATCTACCTATCTATCTACCTATCTATCTGCCTGTCTGTGTGTTTGTCTGTCTATCTATCTGTCGGTCTGTCTGTTTGTAACAGTTTCCTTGCTGTTCCATTCTTTTTTACACTCGACCTCTTTTATACCATCTTGTCTTTTCTTTTCCTGTGTCATCACCTCTCCTGTTGTCAGTTTTTTATATAAAATATTTTACTCTACACAGTGAAGAATTTGGTCATCTTTGAGGATTTTAGGCCGAGAGTAAATATTATCATTCAAGTCCTGTTCGGACTCAGATCTAGACCTCACGCTTTCGCTAAAAAGATCCCTGTTTAACATTTGCCCCTACCGTGATTTCGAATTCAACAAAAAGATAATTTTGTCAAACTAATCTAATCTATTCAAGGTCGTGATCTTCAAAACTATCAAACTGAGATTTTGAGCTGTAAAAAAAAATTCCCACCCAAAAAACCCTTTCAACACCCTCACCTTGTACGCTGTTCAATAACATGGAACAGAAACACGGTATGACCACATCTTTTATGTCAATGGCAATTAACGTGAATGCATGCCGAGCACACAATTATTGGTGTGAATTCGCAAGAAAAAAACACACAAAAAAACCGACTGCCCTAAGGGCTCTCATTACACCGCAAATACAATCAATACTATAGTGCAAACATTGAAGAAATATCTCCATCTGTCCACAGTGAAACCACAACCACATTAGGATGATGATTGCGTGTTATGCCAAGACCAATCTTAGACCATTGATTGTCATGGGCATATCCTATGCAAAATAACATCCAATGAAAATATTGAAAACCATAGTGTTTAGCTATACATGTACATATATAAACGTAATCTTTTAGATTTATATAATAAGTATTCTTACAGTATGGGTTAAGGAAAGCAGAAAATTCGTCTTTTTTCTCCAGACAGCATGTTCTTCTTTTATGGTGTTTATGTATGTCTATGTTTGTTTGTGTACGTGTGTGTGTGTCTGTCTGTCTGTCTGTCTGTCTGTCTGTCTCTGTGTCTGACTGTCTTTCCGTCTATCGCTCTCTCTCTCTTTCTCTCTCTCTCTCTCTCTCTCTCTC
>NW_004797309.1:2058747-2061354 GCF_000002075.1 Aplysia californica | reverse complement strand
CTATCTATCTATCTATCTATCTATCTATCTATCTATCTATCTATCTATCTATCTAACTATCCATTTGACACCTTTTAATTTAATGCCAGGTACTTTAAAAAATCAACTCCCTGACAAAGATATATTATTTCTTTGTAATTTGTTCCTACTCTACCAGTCATTATGGCGCTATCTGCGTTCTCCAGATGTAGGAGCTACCGGACCCTTGATCGTGAGATAGTGGGTTCGGGGGTTCGAGCCACATCTCGGTCCGACGTTTAGTCCTTGGGAAAGGCGTTTTACCCTGATTTCCCATTTGGCTCGGTCTTTTCATAGATGGACGTTAAACTTGGAGGTCCTGCCTATTACTTAATTTATAAGTGTTGATAGAGGCGTTAAGCCTATGTGTCACGACGCTCGTCAGTTTATGGGCATGTAGAGTTATTAGTATCATCTTAGAGGTTGTTTATTTGCCCATGCATTTGATAAAAAAATATCTATTTATCATAAATAGAAGTCGAGATATTTGCAGTTGAAGAAGGTGGGATCGCCTGGTTTCAGATGTAAAATTAGCGAGAAAATGGCCACTGAAGTTTGTTGACTTCCTCAGCTCATGAGTCCTTGAAATCTGCAAATTTACTTTTTTTTTGCCTTTAATCAACGTTTTTCCACAAAATCCACATATAAGAATGTTTTTGAATGAACATAAAAAACTGTTGAGCCAAAACATGAAAATTCGAGAAAAATTATTTTTAAGCTGGCCGGAAAATGACGATTTCTTCGATATCATTATTTTGGCGAGCGCCTAATTTCAATATGATGACTAATCTATACCATTTCTCCATTTCTCCAGATGTGGGCGTGATTCGTCCCTCCCGGCGCAAACCTTCCTTTATGGACAACCCGGAGTCTGTGTCGCATGAAGAGGGAGACACCGCTGTCCTCTTCTGCTCTGTGCTCAACCTAGGGGACCACACGGTTTGTTTGTCTGTTTGTTTGTTTGTTCTTCGGTCCGTTCGTTTGCTTCTTTGTTTGTTGTTGCTTTTTTGTTTTTTGTTCGTTGTTCGTTTTTATTGATATTCTGTTTAGTAGAACACAGAATGGTGTTTTTGGAAGTTCGGAACGAAAACTAAAATTTCATCAGAGGAATGACCCCTTCGAAATTCTGCCTTTGAATTATTTGTGTATACATGTATATCTGTTCTGTTCCAAACCAACAACAGCTGTCACAGATACTCGTATTTTGGGTTACGATGACACGCGAATGCCAAATGAAATGGAAACGTTTGAAACAAAGGACATTGTCAAAACAAAACATTGTTTTATTTAGGTTTTGTTGTTACTCTTTTCGTTGCTGATGCTGTGGTTGTACATGCCGTACGTTAAAAACATAAAACCGTTTTTGCTAATAACTTACGGTACGCTGCACCAATGTATTCCATATTTTGGCTCTAAACATGATTTAATGTGCCATTACAACGCGGGAAAAATATTGGCTTCCGGTTATGAATAAGCAAAGTTTTCCTTTTCTCTTTCTTAATTTACGAATTTTAAATTCCTGCCAATTTACAGAATAAATCCTCCCACGAGGGCACTGAGCCACATTTGAAACAAGGATGAGCGGAATAAAAAGAAACATTATTATAGATCTATTTACGAATCTCCTTTGTATCTGCTGTGAGCTAAGCAAAAGATATTAGTCAGACCATGAAACCAACTGGTTTTTAAACAGTTTTGTCAAAGTTTTACGGCCCTTGCAAAACAATTCGGTTATATAAGTACCCAATATAAAAGGTGCTAGATCTACTAGAGAGTGACACACAAAAAAAGAAGGAGATATACGGACAAAGGACGATTAAAAGAAAAGAATGAGCAAACCACACCAGAGCACTTGCCAACTACCCACTAAAGTGTTATGTTTATGATACTAACCAATATTGGTAGTAATGACTACGCTGAAAGAGTGCTAATTCTTTTAAGACCACTAGTATTATTAGTAAGGCAAAAAGACCCTTCATTCTAGGATAAAATGTCATTGGATATGCCTCTGCAACTTCGTAACTAAAACCTGGTGAATCATATTGTTGTTTTATAATCTAAAAGTTCAACTTAAAGAAAATTCTAAATTTTTCCTAAAATGCAATTTTATTCTTTAAACGAACGATCCACAGTTAGTTGTTGTTATTGAAACTTTGATTGTCCATTATAATATGCTACAAAGAAAAGTACTACTAATTCCCGTGTTGGGAGAAATGTTTCTGTCGAGTATGTCCGTCTCTCTGCTGGGACGTTGTATCCCCCCCAGTCCGTGTTTGCCTTTACAGGCAGGGTCGGAAGTCAGCCTCCTAAATGATATAAAGCCTGCGGGTGGGGGGGGGGGGGAGTGTAAAACACTTACGTTTGAACTTTTATCTTAAAAAATGAAGGACACTTACTGGCAGACACTTGCAGCAATTTGATTTTTCTTCTTTTCAGATTGACGCTTACAGTTGGCGACTAGTCTAGAACTGATTCAAAACGTGGCATTCTATGCTTTTAGTTGAAAGAGCCTTAATCCTTCTCACGTTTGCGTCTCATATCTGTTTCTCCCCCCACCCAACCCCACCCCCCCAATATTCTAAATATCTA
>NW_004797309.1:2056470-2057469 GCF_000002075.1 Aplysia californica | reverse complement strand
GCCTTTTTACTCAGTATCTCCCCACTCTGTCATCGTTTGTTTGTGTGTTTGCACATGTGATGTCAGTAAGCGAGCCTGTACTCGTACTTATTATTGATCATCCCTCTATATTTCCTCGACCCACTGAACGCCTTCAGAGAGCAGTTGACCCATCCGAAATGAGGGTCAAAATGGTATAAACTGGGACGTTCCCTTCAATCTCCCTGCTGACAGTAAATCATGAAAACTACATGATAGTGGTGTTGTCCCAGGGTCAATGATCAAAGACGTCTATTCTACAATCCCGACTGAATAAGCTATGAGTTCTAGTCTATATTTATATCTTAAGAGTATCGATGTAGGCTTTTTTAAAGACGTCACGTAAATCCAACCAGGTTCTCTCAAGACATTGTAATATTCATACACGGATAATCTGCGTACTCGCATACCTCTCTATTTCCGTCATGTCCTTTCTTTCGTCATGTTTTTGTGTCTGTTTAGATTTATTTGCAAATCAAGTATGTGTTTCCCTAGAAATGTTTGCCATTCTATTTATCTGGCCATACAGTTTTCATTCAGCCTGCCAGTCCTTTTCGGTCTAATCACCTGTACGTTTTTCCCTCTCTGTGTCCACTTGTCTTTCATGTCTGTGTGCATATTTGCTAGCCTGTTTGCTCGTCTTTCAAACTGCATATAATAATATAATAGACAGAGGACCTCTTTGTATAACAGCACAAAACGATTCTATTGGATAAGTGCGCTTGTACCAACCTCCCACGCAATCTATCTATTCCGCCATATTTCGTGATCTAAAAATGTATAATAATATACGCCTAAAATAACAGTTCGTCGCAAGAAAACCTTTTTTTTTAATTCGAAAAGACAAGGAAACGATGTCATTCCTATTTTAAAGTGTGTTGTGTTCTCTTTCATCTCAGCTTGTCTTTTTTATTTTTAGAAATGCATATTGATAACAGATCCGAAAATAGGATATTACCAATATTACCTTCCCCCCTCCCT
>NW_004797309.1:2050184-2051815 GCF_000002075.1 Aplysia californica | reverse complement strand
ATAAAGATAGATAGATAGATAGATAGATAGATAGATAGATAGATAGATAGATAGATAGATAGATAGATAGATAGATAGATAGATAGATAGATAGATAAACAGGGAATAGGCAGAGAGGAATGAACTGCAGACAAGTCATGAAAGCAATGAAAGCAAAGCACAAGAAATCAAATGGAGGAGATGAAACAATTATACCGCTTGTCTTGGCACTTGGACACAAACATCAATTATGGATTGATTCGTGGTTCTTGGGCAAACAGTGGTTGAATGGTTTTGATGTAGAAAACGTCGGCTGGCTTCTCAATCATTGTATACTCTCCTTGATGAAAGTGGTTAGAGGTCGTATGTATTGTCGGTGAATATTGCTAATAACTGATAACTTTTCAGTATTTTCAATGTAACCCCCCCCCCCCCCCTTAGCAATAATCTTTATTATATTCTCGTTTATTGTAAGCTTTGAATCGCCGTAGAACAGTTAAAATTGTAACTGTTTTTTCATTTCATTCCATAATATTTGTTCTGATTGATTAACTTCTTCCAACCTAAAATGATGCTTCATGAGATTAAGATTGATCCTATCTAAGTATTCCTTGAAAAGTTGGTTACTGTGAGTGTGACTACTCAGAATATTACGGTGCTCTTTACCCTGTTTTGTTAACCTGTGTCTCTAACAGGATTAAACATTCTTTCACCGTACCTGTGTTTTTCTCTCTCTCCTTAAAAGACAGAACTTGACTCTTTCTGATTGGTTGCAATCACATGCTCCCTGTTTTCAGATTTAAAATATGATCTTTTTTGTAAAGCCCTCTCTTGATGCGCCGTTAGCTCAGCTGCTATTGCTAATTGCAGTGGACTGTGGATTCGAATCCTGACTTGAACTTTACACCCAGTGCCCATTGGCAAGATCGGTTTGGTCGTCGGGGCTAGCCAGATTTTCCCCCATGGAAGGAAAAAGGAAAAAGCTACCATAGTGGCACATACCCAACGAAGCCGACGGCGACTTTCAAGAACAAACGGTTTGTTTTCAAGACCGCGAGTCAGACCTTTTTTTTAAAAACTGGGGTCTATATTTTTTATAGTTTGCGCTGAAATAGAACCGAACGACTTGGGTCTATTCTATCATAAATGTGTGTTGCATCTGGATGTCCAGCCTCTTAAAGAATTGTGCATTGTTGAAATTGGAGTTTAATCTATTCAGCTGCAAATAAAAACCAATTTCTTTCTTGCAATTGTATGTGTATCCTATCATGTATTGTTCTCCCCCCCACACACAAAAAGAAACTCCCATTTCATTTTCCACTTATTAATTTCTTCTATCACAGTTCAGGATACTTCATTAGCCCGACAACTATTTCTTGGGTTATCTCTGAATCGCATCGTTTGTGCCCGTTCCTTCCTCCAAACACTCTAAATCTTTTTCCTTTCACATTTTTTTCTAGGGTAATCTATGTATAAGCAAACACGTTAGTATCAATTCTTTAAGCGCATGTTTATCATAGTTTTACGTAAACTGTATCAAGAGACTCTCTTGTGCTTTGTTTCTAAACATTAGACTGGTATTTCCAATCATTTTATTGCGGTTTATTTTTCACATCAGCCCCCCTCCCCCCCTTTCTTTATTTTCCTCCATA
>NW_004797309.1:2048453-2049523 GCF_000002075.1 Aplysia californica | reverse complement strand
AAAAAAAAACAACAAAAAAACAACAACAAAAAACAACCCAAACAAACAGCAAAGAACAAAACAACAAAACAACTGAATCTAATAGCATAATGTGTTGGAAGCAATGTAGATGGAAATAACAATACCACTAAATAACTAAAAAATATTCCATAAAATAAGTTTCTTCTTCAACATAAAGAAAGAAGCACCGTACATGGGGACAATTAAAAAAAAAACCCAAACAAACTACCATGGGAAGGAACAGAGGGTAACCAAACAACCTTTAAAAGAAATCAATGCTCGAACATACATATAATAAGCAACCGTGTTTATTTTTCCTTATTTTTTCCTTATTTCCCATTTCCTTTCCGTGTCTCTCCTTTTCTTATTTTCCAATAGCCTTTTCACATTTTTATTAATCTGCTTCCTTCTTAATTCGGGCATTTTTGGACATCAAAATATACGTTTATCTTCCTCTAATTTTGTCATTTTTGGATCCTCGGGGGGAAAAGTGCAAGAAAAAATGAAATTGTGAAGTAACAAGTATACAGGAAAACAATTATTCAGAATGCGAAAAACGATGTGCTTGAAGCAAATTTAAAGTTTCTGCTTGGTCCAGCATAATAAATAAAATTACTAAAGGCCGTAAAAGCATAGCTTTTAAAGACAGCTCATCTCCTAAAATGAAGAATATGATCTGATGCGAAAGAAGATTGATTGATCTTTTAGACGAATATATTTTTACATAATATAAGGATAAAGTAAGGTTGGGAAGAATAAGAAAATACAACAAAGTTACTTGAGATCTACCGAGTGGACAAGATAGATAAACTGATAGATGGAGAGAGAGAGAAGGAGAGTAAGTAAGTAAGTTTTTTCAGAGTTAAAGGCCATTGGCCCACATCAAATCACATAAAACACTCATTTGATAGGACAGAGAGAAAGAGATAAATGAAATGGTGAAATGGTATAGGTTTTACGCCCCTATCAACACTATTATGCTTTTTAAGAGGCGGAGAAGACAAATAGATAGACGGATAGATAGATAGATAGATAGATAGATAGATAGATAGATAGATAGATAGATAGAT
>NW_004797309.1:2046443-2048225 GCF_000002075.1 Aplysia californica | reverse complement strand
TCGAATTCACAAATCTGAGCATTCAAAATACATGTAATGTGATAAACGGCATGCAAGATTTTCTCTACCCGAGCCGTTAAAACCTCGAGCTTAATGACAATACATTTATCAAGTAAATTAACCACTCAAACACACACGCATACACACACACACACTCAGACACACACACACACACACACACAGACACACATACACACACACACGCACACAGACACACACACACTCACACACAGACACAGACACACATACATCTGAGTAATGATCTTTAATAACTATGGGGAAGACATTTTCCTATTCATCATCATGCTGAAACTCCTATCAAAGAGATACGCGTGAAGAACTGCGAATGTCTTTATAGAACGTAATATCCTAGAATACATTATTAGATCTAAGGAGGCTTTAATTGTTGATCAATACTGTCCCTCAAAATAAAATCTGATCTGCAAAAAGTGAGGGTGTAAAATCTTAGCGTAAATGTAGAGGCAACATTTTAAATATAATCGATACTAATGACACATTATTGTTTCGAGTGGAAACTCACAATTTCGTATAAAAAGATCTTGAAAGCTCAATGTCTTTTTTCATGGTACGCGTTTTCCACGCTTTATCATTCTCCAGCCGCAAAGTAGATTTATATATAAACTAAAAATAAAGTTTTGGTGTGTTGAAGCAAGAGGTGTACGACATGATAGTCTGAAAAGGGATTGGTATAAAATGATATTATGTAAGTTCGGTACAGTAAAAAGTTGTGGGGCCCCCAAAAAATATATTTGTAGGTGTTTTACAACCCCATCGACACAATTTAGATTCTGTAGGAATTGGGCTGCTTCGACATTACCTGTGAGGGCAAGCTTGGGCTGAGAGGGATAGGACGGTACGACGTCCAGGCGTAGAGCTACTCGATTATTAAATAACTAGCTGGGCCTCCTTTCGAAGAAAGGAATGATGGGTGCATTAACACCAGTCTCCGATATTTGCACTCTACTGGAATGGAGCAATAGATCTTGAGAGAAGCAAAAAATTAGAAAGTTTAGATCTATACTCCCAAAACAGTGCGCACGGTTAGTGAACGGAAACCTCACTTGTTTACAATGACGTCTTAGAAGACGGACTTTCCCAAGATTAGATCTAAACGAAACTAATGAAAAACTGAAAATTAAACTACAGTGACTTCAGGCTCCTCAATTAAACT
Source organism: Aplysia californica (assembly GCF_000002075.1). NCBI lineage: Eukaryota > Metazoa > Mollusca > Gastropoda > Aplysiida > Aplysiidae > Aplysia > Aplysia californica. The sequence continues at coordinate 2,047,033 of NW_004797309.1, read as the reverse complement.
ATGCACCCTTTAAATGATTCTGAACCACCATTAATTTTGTCAAATTCGAAAGTTAGGTGGTTCGGAAGTTTTAGCTGCGAAAGTGACGAACTTTCACAAATATATTATGTACAGATAATAATAATAACATTCCTACACTGAAATTGACTCAGGTCTTTTGCGTACGATTGCTCTTAAGCGTTTCAACCAGAAATGTCGTCAAGTTTAACCAGAATCTGTTACTGCCAGAATAAAATCTCAGAAATATAACAGAATACACAGTAAAGCAGTCAGAAAAAAAGGAGAAAAAAAGAAAAAAAAAAGATATGAACGGACCGAAATAAGGAAAAAAAGACAGGAAAACATGAACGACAGACACACTCAAAAAACTGTATTTCAAAATTCCTGTCTGTCATAACCAGAGTTGTATGGAGACCTCTTAAAGAATCGCCAGTCTCGAAATAAAAACAGAAATAAATAGGGAGAAGAAAAATATGAAAAAAAACCTATATTAAATACGTTTTCGAACAAACAAATGAAGTCGATGAAACGAAAAAATCAGCTCTTTTCCGCAAGCATCTGAAGATGACGGGCTATCTAAGAATTTAGTT
>NW_004797309.1:2044757-2046281 GCF_000002075.1 Aplysia californica | reverse complement strand
CCCATCCCTTGCAGACAAAGCGGGGAAAGCGGAAAAAGCGGAAAAATGATAAATTCCGTCGCTTCTTGACCAGTTGGTCAACTGGCAAAAAGTCACCAACGAGAAGATGTATAACATACTGAGTGCTGAGTGCCACCAGTACCCGCTGCAAAACCACTTCGGGCAAATTCGAGAATGAATGAACGGGGAATAAACGCTAAGTGATCGAATGAAGGAATGGCTAGATAAACGCAATGGTTCGTGTACTAGTACTACATCATAAAAAAATCCGACTGCAAGTATATTTCCTCCTTGCTGCTGTTTCGTTTGCCAAAGTAATGATATTATTGAACAGACCCTTTCCTTGAGACCTTGCGGAATGGTATCCCATTCAGGTCAAATCGCATCCCTGAGACTCTATAATAGCGGTCTTGTGAAGCGCTTTCGGGACGGAACCCTCTCACCATAGGGGAAGGGAAGGTACTTGAGACGTGGTGAGCTGATGAATTTGGCGGGAGCGGTTTAAAAGGGAACGGTGATGGACACATGGTTGCAAGTCGCAGTTCAAGGATAAAGAATGAAATGAGAAGAAAAAAAGATACGGGGTGTTACGTTGCTTTTTTCAGACCAAGATGCTTGAAATATGTCTCAGGTTCAGAGGAAATTGAGGAGACAATAAATCTTGCTTTGAAAATTGGTGGTTGTAACTTGAAGATGGTGATCTGGAAAGAACATTAACATAATCTAATTGTTAGAAATAATAGATTTTGATAAAGGAAATAAAAGAAGAATAAGTATTTGAGATGCCCATGATAGATATCAGCAGATCATCTTAGGGAAAAAATAATGAAATAAAAGAAAAGGCTACTGTCATTAAATATATTATTTCAAGCCTAAACGTTTGAAAACAAAAGAAAGACAAAAGCCATCTTCTTTTTAAAAATAGAGCTGCTTTATTTTCACAAACATAATTGTAAACAATTATTCTTGGGCATTTCAATAATTATTGCATGACACTTTGGATTTCAAAGAGAACAAAAGAGCACCGGTCGCATTATGCTGTGTGGAATAAATGCTCTAAATTAGCACGTGAGGAGAATAACATATTGGATTCATCAATATTTTTGTTCAATCAATTTCACGAGCTATGTAATGAACAAGTCCGTTTTATCAGTTCTATTACACATTTTAGAACTTTCTTTACTGTGTGTGTCTAAGTTTGGCCTTTGAAAGAGTAGTCTTTCATATATAATACATTCTTTTTAACACAAGTGCGCGTGAAATGTCGAACTATTAAAGGTCAAGTTGCCTTATTCTCCGATTAGGCTGAGCAAAATATCATACTATTTTAAACTGTTTTAAGCTGCGTCGAAGGACTTTTGGGTTACTCTCTGATTTAATGGGGGAGTGGGGGGAGGGGGTTCTTATTGGGAAGGTTGCTATTCTGCTTTTGTACGGTTCTTCGCCCCACCTCCTCTTTCTCCCTTCTTTCTCGCCTCTTCCTTCTCTCTCTCTCTCTCTCTCTCTCTCTCTCTCTCTCTCTCT
>NW_004797309.1:2041526-2044327 GCF_000002075.1 Aplysia californica | reverse complement strand
TATCTATCTATCTATCTATCTATCTATCTATCTATCTATCTGTCTATCTATCTATCTATCTATCTATCTATCTATCTATCTATCTCACAAAAAATCCGAGTTCGATTCCAGAGTAGGGAAAAAATCGTCATCGAGTACCTTGGTCTGTCCGTTGATAAATTAATGTCGCACCCCTCTCAGCTCGGGTTGACCCTAACAGGCACGTCCTCTAAAACTGTCTAAATTGTATCGACAGGGGCGAAAAAGAGCCCCCCAAAGGTCATACATAGTATACAATAGTGAACAGCTTTCAACAAAATAATGTAGTATAGTTCTTTTTCACATCAGGAAAGTCCCGGTTATTTTCTTTTCACTAATCCGTCAACGTTTGTACTGGTCTGCTCCTCGGAACGGATTTTTCTCTCCAATTAGGTTTTTTTTTTCTTGCGGAGAAGCCCTGGCTTTATTTTTGTTGCAACAACACAACGAATGTAGGAGACAGAGAAGCCATTGTCCTCTGCCGTGGACACATCCTGAGAAAGCGTCATTGTGCTCTCAGCCTAATTATTTCCATCTAGCCAGGCCTTCATTTTCTCAGGCGATTATATACTATTTACTTATTTTCACAGAGTCATCAGTGGTACAAGTTGATGACTCGTGTGTGTTTTCCACGTGACGGGACTGCTCTGCTTTCTTTCAGTCTATACGATCGAACATTAAGACGTGTCTTCCTAAAGTCTAGATCTTGCTGTGTACTTAATCTCCTCTCTCATTTTTCTTGTCGTTCTTGTTTAAACAGCCATTCTTGAGGTCTCTTAGTGTCCAGATCATTTTCGTGGGTGGTTGGTGGGTGCTCTGGTCTGGTGTGCTTCTTCTTTCCTATAAAACATTTATCGTCCGTATCTCCCCTTCTTCTTTTTTATGTTTGTTACTCTCTTGTAACACCTCTAATCTTCTGGCGCTCATATGACCTTAAGCAGTTGCAAATGCCGTAAAACCTCTACTAAAACTAAAGGTCATTTTCTCCTTTCACCTCCTTTCCTGCACTCTAGCAATGTTCTGTTGTATGTTTTCATTTCCACTTTCTGCCCCCTCCCCCTCACCTCCTTTGCCCCCTCCTCTGGGCTCCTGACTCTTTCTGCAGCCTTTCTACTGCTACTCCTTGGCTCCTCCTTACTGCTGTCTTTCTGCCACACCCTTGATCTTCTGGTAGGAAAGATCTACACCTAGCTTTCTCGGACAAGGGCGAAAAATCTCGGAGGGCCCGTGTGCAAGTTGCGCACGATAAAGATCCCTTGCTGGTCTAAAATCGATAAGAGTAGGCTTCGGCCGCCACCCGGGCAAAATTCAAAATTTCCTTCCAACTAAAAATATTAGGTGTGTCTCGCGCGCTCATATGACATTATGCAGTTGCGAGCGCCGTAAAACACTTTACGAATTCAAAAAAAAAAAGATCATTTTCATTCGATCTGTCTGTCAATCTGAACTTGATTTTACTTTTATGTACTTCCTCTTCTTTTTTCCTTTTTTCTTTCCCTTTTCTTTCTTTTCCTTCTTTTGTTTATTTTCTTTTGTCGGGTCGTTGGCACGAGCCGCTCGCAAGGCTTGCAATGTTTTGAGTTTGCTTAAAATCATAGTCTGTGATTCATTATCTGAAAATTGCTTCCGATCGTTATAACAGCTTAAAACATTTTACTGAATACTGAAATAATTTAAAACATGCATTTATAACGGAGACTTAATATTGTTTGACACTAATTTGATTTCGTTTGAATCTTAGCCTTAACTTTTTTCGTGACATCGTTTACGTGCTGCTCCCGCCGGTGGTTCATAAAGTACACGCAATTTTCTTGTTGTTTTATTGTGAATTTCTTTGCCAATATTCTAAAGTAATCTTGGAGCAATCAACCAATTTAAAATCATTACATTGTTCGGACATTTTGTTAGACTTCGTTTTATTTCTACCTCAGAACAGTATCATCTTTTTACCCACCGAACCGTGAATGTTGTTGAAAAACAAACTCAAAATTTTGAGATGTTTAATGTCACAAAACCTCATACATTTTAATGTTACACTTATGACAGATGCTAACTGCTAAACACATACACACACTAACGACGAACTTACAGTTGAAAATTACTCAAACCTGAAAAGGCATTATTTTTACCTCAGTCACTTTTATGTGTTTTTTACATTCCTTTTTTCTTAGCCTCTTATCTACATTTTAAGACTTGAAAAGTAAATCGTTTTAGAACAAACCAAATTAAACAGTAGCTTCAACGACAACAGCAACAAAAACAACAGTAACAACAACAACAACAACAACAACAACAACAACAACAACAACAACAGACATCAGCAGCAGTATCATTAAAAACAGCAGCGGCAACTACAATGTAACGATCATCAGCCCCAGTAGGAACATCAACCATTCAACCATTCGAGAATGAGAAGATACAATAACTGGACGTAGAATATTTACACATAAGTGATGTCACAGACTTCAGTTGAGATTCATAATAAACCAATATTATGGTGATAGCAAATTACTAGAAATGTGATACTATAAAAATATTACAGTTGTAAATTTGGAGATGAATATCTTTATAGAACAATTATCAGTTATTTATCGATGTTGCTATACAAGGTTTTTAAATGTAAAAAATGCGTCGACCAGCGGGAAACGAAATCTATGTTTTCAAATATAGCGTTGGAAATAGTTTAAGAGGGCAGAGAGGCAACATTATACCCCTCCAAATTTCTCCCTTTCTGGATTCCCCCCCCCACCCCCCACCCTTTTTTTAGTTTTCTCTTTCTGCTA
>NW_004797309.1:2038794-2040954 GCF_000002075.1 Aplysia californica | reverse complement strand
GTGTGTGTGTGTGTGTTTGTGTGTGTGTGTGTATTCATGGTCCCACATAAGTGAGATTGCTTTCATCGGTCAGAAATGTCAATTGGTTTTCCAAATGCATGGGCGAAAAGTGGAGAAATTCAAGCAGGCTGGCGGACAGGGGAAATGAGAGGAGCGTCTTTTAATCTGATGAATAAATTCATGTGGCCTGTCACTTACAAGCCATTTCGTAGAAATTACAGCCTTGGGTGCTCTCCTTTCCCAATAGACGTCTTTCACTCTAATTACAAGCGCATCCCGGGCCGAGACGAAGCAAAAATATCAGAAGCCAGGCTTGCGTGGACCAATTCAAGGCGTTCCTTCACTGGTTATGTCACGTTTACGTGATACGAGGCCTTAAAGTGGGTCATAAAGTGCCTCCTTGCCCCAAAGCTAGCATGCTCGGAGTACAAGAGTTCAGCTCATTGGCCATCTTATATTATATTGTTCCTCATTAAAAATCTTTCATTTAGACAACAATGCTTAAATTGCGTTTTTAAGCTTCGCCCCCCACCCCACTCCTCAAAGCACATTTAAGTTCAACAACAACAACAACAACAACAACAACAACAATAACAGCAACAACAACAGCAAGAACAACAACAGCAACAGCCACAGTCAAATTCATTTAGATAAAATGAGCATAATAAATAATGTTGAAGAAGTATTCCACCTCCACCCCAACCCCATCCCTCTTTTTTTGGCTTTACTTCTTTTCAAATCGTATTTCAACTTTTTAAAATCTAGTGTTCTCTCTTTAGAGCAATTAATACCTTAGATGTTGTAGATAGCTAAAATACTATGCTTTTTTTCTCCTGTACTTTCTCAATTCATCACTGTCACTTTGTGCACCACTTCTTCAATAGAGAGCCAAGTGTACAGTATCTGATGCTTTGATTAAATTATGTCTAGCCTTCGTTTCGCTTCTGACCCTACCCTACTATTTTTTGTTCTTAGGTTAGTTTACCTCCTATTTTCTGATATGAGTCATAGGGAAATTTGACATTATGAGCAAGTCACGTTACACTTTGTTCCATGGCTCGTCTTCCCTGCTTCAATCGTTTTTAGGTGTCATGAATGCATAATTAATTTTACATGTTTTTGTGCTCTTCTCTGAGTTAAACAGCTCTCGGAACGATCGCACAAGCTGAATTGTCCCTCTTCATTCTATGCATTTTGACCCATTCCCTCGACGCTCAGATATTGCTAAAGACCGACGTCTGGGGTGAAAGGGCAAGGATCTGAACCGTTTTACATAAAGAAAAACAAAACTAGGGTTTTCGATTTCTGCCTGTGGAAGTTTGAGTTTTTTAAAAATTGAGTATACATTTATCTGTCTTTCTGCTGGGATGGGTGCTGTATTTCAACCAGTCTGGACAAGCTCTGACTGACATAAAGTTCTAAATTGCGCCGATCGGGTTACAAAACATTTGGAACACAAAACATTTACAATCGATCACATTACCTACCAAGATCGATTGCCACAAGATGCCCAGAATACCAACACAACAAGTTTCTTTTACAAATATGCTTTTATTCTAAGACAATCAAATGGCCTTGGACAGAAGTGTTTGATGCAAACAACCAGCTTTACTGTAAGCCCATTCCAAGCCACCTCTTTCCTTGTACAAAACTCACACATTTTTGTGTAACGGCAACGTTTGGCCAACCCTTCACATGTGAGCCCACGATCAAATGACGCCCTAATTCATTGCCCCTCATCTTATGAGCTCCCTGGGGACTCGTGCTATTTTGATGCTCTTGAGGGTAACCCCGAGATTTGGCCAAGTCATAAGAGAGTGAGAGAGGGGTCTTTAGCAGCGGAAAAGCTTTACTCCATTTTTGTGTCTGTTGTAGGGGGATTTTTTCATGGACACGGGAAAGGATCGAGGGTTGAGGGCAGTGTTGGATATTGCTGTAAAATGAAGAAGTAGAACACCGTGCACAGAAGCCTGTTTGGCTTGAGCTAAACCATGGGCCTTCAAGACAGAATAAAGCCGTTTCAGTGTGAGGGAGGAAAAACACCTATTCAAAAGGAATTTTGGTTTTTCTGAGTTTTTTTTAAAAACCCATATATTACCATAGTTCATCAAAAGTCAGGCAGTAACTCCTTTTGGTATTTAGTGGCTATAATGACCCCCC
>NW_004797309.1:2024386-2036965 GCF_000002075.1 Aplysia californica | reverse complement strand
TCTGTATGTCTCTCTTTTTTTATCATCCAACGTCTCCCTTTCTCCCTAATTTCCATTATCTCGCGCACCCCCCACCCCGCTATCCACCCCTCCACCTGACCCCAAATGCCATTTTCCCAATGTCATTACGTGCTCATCCGATTCCCGACCATCCACCTAGTGCGTGTTTACCCTGTGCTCATCGCTGTTTGCTCAGACCCATATTAGGTTCCACGCGTCACTTAAAAGGATGCCTTAATTTGCTGTTTCCAAGATAGTGGCCCCTAATTTGGCAGGGGTGCTCTTGAGTCTGTCAATATTTGACTAGGTGAAAACCTTGCCAAGCATTCTTGAGAGTGCTAGTAATGATAATATAAAAAAATGTTCTATAGGTCCTTTTATTCTTATTTGTATACATGTATATGCATTATAAGTTTTGAGAGTTCAAATTTGCTCCTTGTTTTGTTTTCTTTGCTTTTTTCACAAGAAAACTTTTTAGTATTTATTATTGTTTTTTGTTTGTTCTGTCGTGCTCTTTTACGTGGCCCAAGAAGGATATGTTATGAAATATTTCAAGGGATTTTGAAAAAAGTAGAAACGTTCTTAAAAATAAGCAAAGAAATTTTACATATTATATTTCAAAAGGTCTTCCTAGATATTCTTTTTCCATTTCCATTCCCAACATCAAACCGAAGCGAATACAAACCAATAAATAAGAGCATACGCTACAACCCTGCTCTTCCCACCTTTAAAAAAAATAATTGAATCGAGTTTGTTGGCAGTTTTCCATGATGCAAGGTCAGTATCAAGGATTTTTTTCAAATACCCCCCTCATTTACGTCATAGATATCTAAGAGTTCGTCTTTGGGACTGTAGATGAAAAAAAAAAAATAATTTTAAATCAACATTATTGAATGCTTTGGTTATCGACCACTGTACGTCAGAGTGGAATGCCGGAAGGGAATCTCAGAAACTGGGCTGTGGGACATGGACATTTCTCCATGAACTAATGGGCCCTTCAAGTTGAAAACATCGACATTGACATGATATTAAGAATGTTTTTGTTGTTGTTATTTGCTTCTTTTTTTCTCAGTATAAAAGTGCAGCTCCAAGTTTGGACAAAGTAGGTTTCTAACTGTAAATGTTGCTCAGGGTAAATGATAGTAGAACTAAGCTTTCCGCAAAATGGCGGAGAATTACAATGCTGTGTTAACATTGCCTTTTTTAGAATCGACTTTTTCTTTGGGGAGGGGATATTGTCTTTGTTTGTTTGGGGTTGTTGTTGTTGTTGTTGTTGTTGTTGTTGTTGTTGTTGTTGTTGTTGTTTTTGCTTGTTCAATAATAACACGCTAAGCACGTGGTTAGGAAAGTATTCCGTGCAACGAGATTAGGTAGTAAGTCCAAGAAATGCAGAGGAGCCGTCCATATAGGTCATATTATCGTTAACGCCCTTTGAGCAGTTCTTCACCAATCAAATGTGTTGGTCATGACCAGGACTAAGTTATGTTATACGTATGTGTTTGGAGTGAGTGCACGTTTTGTTGTCCTGAACAACTTTGGTTTGTTTCTTGCCAGAGCTTCTTCCTGTCTTCTTCCGGTTTGACTCTTTTATTAACAAGTAGGTCTTTGTAAACAATTTTCTTTTTTTTCTGTGCCCATCTCTCTCTCTCTCTCTCTCTCTCTCTCTCTCTCTCTCTCTCTCTCTCTCTCTCTCTCTCTCTCTGTTCCTCTTTCTTTTCCTCTTTCTCTCTGCTCTCCTCTTTCTCTCTCTCCTTCCCTCTCCCTTTCTCCATACACCCCCCCCCATCTCTCTCTTTGAAACTCTCTTCTCCCCCTCTTTCTGTCTACGGCCCTATCCCTCTTTTATCTTCCCTGTCCGTCTTAGTCCACCACTTAAATACTCATATATCACGCTTCCCATTCCCCCTTCCTGTAAGTGGTCAAGCCACGCCAAACGCAATGCCCAGGGACATTCATCTGAGCTACTGTCAATCAATACAGATCCTAAGAATATCCCTTGACTCCTGAAACTCTTTGTAGTGGCCACCAGAGGTCACTGGTTTCTGGGGTTTAGTTCTCTCGGGGCCAAGTCCCAACATGGCACGTCCTGAGCCCAACATGGCACGTCCTGAGCCCAACATGGATTCATGGCTGTGACCGGTCAGGCCGACTCTCGTGGTTTACCCATGCCCGTCATTTACTGTAATTGACTCTTGTCTTTTCAGCAGTATTGCTTGTGTTTGCTGCTGTCCCCTTGCGCTGTCTAGCTAGCCGTGGTACAAAATATTATTATAATTATAATAATAATAATAATAATAATTATTATTATTATTATTATTATTATTATTATTATCATTATTATCATTATTATTATTATTTTGACCCTAATTTTTGCTGTTGGCAGCCATATTTACTTAATGCTCTCTGCGCAAGCAAGTAAATTATGTGAGGAGTGCTCACAAAATGGTTTACAGTTCTCGCAATATGCAAATGGAGATATCGGCCAAAAATCAACGCAGGAGTTAGTTTGCAGATTTTAATCTTACGTCCTTTTCTTCGAGCTGAACTTGTTTGGGGATTGTTTTTTTTCTTGTTTTTTGGGGGGTACTATTTCTTACTAATGACATGCACAAGCTCAATCTGTAAAGTAATGAGTCTATACCTACAGGGCTAAAATCGGAGAGGCAACTTTTTTTTTGTCCGCACGCTTTACCAATGAGCACTGTGGCATACTTCTGACAGTATTGTATTTCTTTCTAAAAGGCGAAACTTTGTAACTAGTTAACTCCCTGGTGTGCCTAAATTTTCATATCCTGTAAATTTCTCTACAACCAGATAAGGGCTGAAAATTTAGGGAGTTTCTTTTTCTGTCGCTTTGGGTTGTTTAATTCTGTATTAGAATGTCTGTATCGCAGTGGCGTATTGCAATGCCCGATACATGTTATCGTGTGTCTGTTTTTTGTGTTTTGTTTTTAATTAAAGTGGGCCATTTTTCGCAGAGGCGTAAGAAGCGACATACATACAGAAAACGCTTGTTAACCAAAGTCAAGACTACCCTTCTGGGCTTTTTTTTGTTACTACATCATTCATTAATCGGGCGCTCGTAAAGGTCTGAATGAAAGCCATGATCGTAATTCCTTTCAAACCAATCACACTTACTGGCTCTCCTATATAACAATACAGCTTCGTTGGGCCTCAGTGAAACACGGCAGTATTAGTTTGAAATGAATCCTCGTTCTTCCGAGCTGAATGATAAGCCAATACATGGTGAAAGTAGAACCGTCTGAGTGAGGGACCGGGGCTGGCCGTGAATAATTCATTGGTTCAGTAGGTCGTCAAGACAATTTCATTACGGCACGGACACCTCAGTACTCATCTGGACATGGGGGACACAAACCGTAATGAAAGTATGAACGTAGAGGGAGGGCGGGAGAGGGGAGGGGGAATAAAGAGACCAGTTACTACGTATGTGTGTGGGTGCTGTAAAGGGATGGGCAGCAAACAGAAATCTAGAAAGAGAGAGAGAGAGAGAGAAAGAGAGAGAGAGAGAGAGAGAGAGAGAGAGAGAGAGAGAGAGAGAGAGAGAAGGGGGAGGGGACGGAGAGTGGGCAAGAAGGACTAAGCAAAATAGGAGGAATATTGGGCAGGTAAAAATTCGACCACTGGAATGAGGGGAATAAGGGGGGGGGGGGGAATTGGAAAACAGGTGGATGAGGTGGAACAGATAGATAGATAGATAGATAGATAGATAGATAGATAGATAGATAGATAGATAGATAGATAGATAGAGATATATAGATAGATAGATAGAAAGAGACAGAGAGAGAGACAGAGAGAGAAAGAGAGAAAGAGGGACAGAGACAGAGAGAAATTGGAGAGAGGGGGGATGGGGCTGTGATGTCGTTTATTATGGGATTGTACTAATCAGAATAATGCTATTGCCTTCCCGTTGATGACATGCATTATTAGTGATAACCACGGTATTTTGGTAACGCGTAGTGATCCTGTCTGCGCAGCCTCTGCAGAGGCTATGACGGTGGGTATTACGGATCTCTTCCCACAGGGGTGCTTTTATTGAATCATTTATACCACCATGGTATAAAGTACGACGTGAACGCAAAATCACATACAGATATTGGTAACCAGATGAATTTCAATTGCCATTGCAGTTCCAGTAAAAGTCATTTAGATTGTACCCTTATCAATGACCCAATTTCAATACCATTTTATACTTACTACGCTAATAATAAAATGTTATTATGTATGGAATGTTCCATCTCTCTCTCTCTCTCTCTCTCTCTCTCTCTCTCTCTCTCTCTCTCTCTCTCTCTCTCTCTCTCTCTCTCTGATCCCCCCCTCCCCCAGACACACACATACACACTCGCTGCTCGCATGCACTCACACTGCCACCAAATACACAGAGAGAGAGAGAGAGAGAGAGAGAGAGATAGATAGATAGATAGATAGATAGAGAGAGGGGGGCGGAGAGACGCGCCCCCCCTCTCCCCCTCCCCCACACACGCACAGAGAGAGAGAGGGAGAGGGAGAGGGAGAGAGAGAGAGAGTGAGAGAGAGAGAGAGAGAGAGAGAGAGAGAGAGAGAGAGAGAGAGACGCACACACACACACGTGTACACAAAAAAGGAAAAAGGGGAATCGTGATATAGACTATAAAGGACAGTAGTAGCATTCCCCAACCCACAAGACAGAAGAGCTCTAGATCATCTCAGCTGAGATACACATGTGTGATATTTAATTCATTTAGACACTTTGTCTCTGCCCTCTTTATAACTTTCTTTTGTTGCATTTGTTTTTTTACTAACACGGTACCGTCAAGCCCTGGCCTTCCAAATGATTTGACTGTGTTTATTGGGATGCTAGATAAGTCTTATAAACAAAACAGCTCAAGGCTAACTTTTGTCAAAGCATAAAGCAGAGAAAAACACGCCACTGGCTATCCACTCAGACACGAATCTCACTTGACATTTCCGATGTGAAATTTCGTGTTCATCGTTTGTCTGACACTGCGCTGAACGGGACGTTCATTAGTGCACATCGTGTGACATCATCCACAGCATTATCTTCCCCAGTCTCCTTGAGCCGTGTCCTTCGTCAGAGCTTTCTCTGCCATGATCCTAGCTGTCAGGGCGACTTCACTCTGTCTGCTGGTCGTGTATTTTTGTTCAGATCAGCCCCCGATTACGCCATTCATTTGATCCATCACAAAGGCTGCATCTGTTTCTTACTCACGGTCTCAAATTAAGAAGTAGAAGAAGAAGACGAATGATTCCCGCTAACTCCATAATTCACAACGTACTTCAAGAGACACGTCGCTCATTCTTTGAGGGTTTTTTCCACTTCATTTTTTAAGAAGGCATTTCTTTTCTTCGTTCTGTTCTCCTCACTTCGTTTTACAGCTAATTTGAGATTCCCCATTTTTCAATTTTTGGTCCTGCCTTTCATTTCGCTTCTTTTGACACATACGTTTTAAAGTGTTTTTTTCCACAAGGAAATGTCGAGAGACACTTATTTTCAAACCCTAAGATCCAGTTGCATACATCTAATTGACACTTTTTTCCCATTTGACTTGTGTCCTGACTTGATTTTGCGGCAAGATTTAGGGGGGGGGGGAACAACAAACGAACCGACAAACTGGTGAATTTATTGTTTGTTCCAACTTTCACTGAGTTGCAAATGATTAACTAACAACTATGCGAGCTATTAATCTGAGATACAGTAGAAATCAAGTGCTCCCAGGATGTACTAGTTGTTCTATCATATGGCCCAAAAAAAACAATCAAGTTTTTCTCTGCTAGCCAATCTAGTTTTTGTAGCATTAACGTTCGTACTAAGATAAAGAGTTGAGGTTTTTCCCCTCGATTATGTATCGTCTGTTTGGCAAATAAACTGATAACACTAGGGATCAATACACTTTGGCCTACGCCATGCAGTCATGCCATCCCTTTCCTCAAATACCGTAAGAGCACACGGACTGTGGCAGCTGGATTTTCCCTTTCTAAGCTCTCCCACCCGCACTCCCCCCCCCCCCAAACCGGGATGCCTTTAATCCTGCTCGATAAGTGGATGGCTGTTACTTGATCCCCCTGCATATAAGAGGAGGGTAACCTCTGTACAGTTATGGTGGAAAATCACATATTCTTTATTTATGTCTGCACTTAGATAAAGGTACATCCCATGTATGTCATGTTTATTTCCTTGGGAGTCTGTTCTTCTTTTTAACTCTAATCTGTTCGTAACAAACTAATTAGTGTAATTATCGGAATGCAAATATTATTAAACTCTTTAAAATGGAGAAAAGACTAATGGTGTTGAATCGTTCTCTTTCCAAGATTAAAGGCTGCGGTTCCTAAGGCATTAGTGTGGTAATGCAGTTTTTATGTATGCATGTAGGTTTGTTTGTTTGTTTTCAAATTTTCACATACATTCTACTACATAATGTAAACCAATTTCTTTATTGAATAGTAAGATTGCACTCTAACAATTATTCTTGGCTTTATTTCTTAAAGCGGAAGTCATTTTCTTGCGCTACATTTAACACAAAGAGTTACTCTCTTTTGCTGAAAAGCTTGAAATTCTTCAACCTGTTCGGTGCAGAAAACAAAACTCAAGGCACAGTCAGTAATGTACTTCGGAAACCAACTCGGAACATCACGTGTTGCTAGACAGCAGGCAGGAATCCCTGCGGAGACAAAGGAGTCAGTCGAGTGAAAACAAAACGAGGAAAACGGAGCTTACCACGCTAGTCGAATTTACCTCTTTAAAATGGAGTGGCTTTTAAATTGAACAAAGAAAGACAGACATACATGTGTGTCTGCTGTGCGTCTTACACAAAACAGGGAAATACAGGCATACGTGTCTGCTGTGTGTCTTAAATAAAACAAGGCAATACAGACGGCATAAATAATGTGTGTCTGGTGTAAATTGTAAATGATACAAAGAAATACAGACATGTGTCGATTGTGTATGCTATGTTTGTTAATAAAACTAAGAAATACAGACATATTTATCTGCCATGTGTCTTAAATAGAGAAAAAAACTGACATAAATAGTACTATGTATCTGCTACGTATCTTAAAGTAGCAAAGAAATACAGAGCTATTTGTCTGTGATACTATATGTTTTGAATAAAGCATAAGAAATACATGCATATTATTTGTCTGCTTGAGATTCTATAGTAAAAGGTCGCAATGCAAATGTCATAGACTTTAAGATGGTACGAAATAATGTTAAATGTGATCCCTACCTTTCTTCAGTAAATTAACCTTATCCTTAAGTCCAATATTAACTTTTTCTCAAAACGTCGGCGAAAGTACTTTCACTTTATAATAAGTTATCTGTTACATTCAATAACAACATGTGAATTATGTTCGGATACATATAAAGTTGAATACACAAGTTCAAAGTTTTGTCTGCAATAAAGCAAAGCTTGTGTTTGTACTGTTATCACTGAAAGAAAAAAAATAGTTCTTTAAATTAACGAAAAGATCTTGAGGAAAAGTACTTTTTTTCCAAAGAGATTATCCTTATCACAAAGCCAGACTGTCTGTTTATTTAATTAATATTTGGTATCTTATAAATCAGATAAGTATTATTTATTTCTTTATTGTCGAAGTTGTGATTACCTGTCCTGCTAGCTTTTGTCTTGTTAGATTTATTTTACTGGACACCGTAGTTTAGAACCTATAATGCAAAGCTATAAATACCTGTTTCCCCAGGTAACTTGAAGAGCGAGACAGGAACATGATATCAACAAGCCCAACGGCTTTCCATTCACAAACGAGATCTTTTTACATTCATTCTGTCTGCAAACCCTTTTTTCATGTTTTTCTTTTTGAAGGCCAGTGTGCACCAAAACTTACTTCCCGAGGGGGGACTTCCTTTAGGGGTTGGGTAAGGTCGAGGGATGTGGGTGGGAGGGGGGGGGGGATGAGATGTAGAATATTCGGCAAAAGCTACCGCATCTTCTGCTACCCCCAAAATAAGAAAATAAATACATAAATAAATAAATAAATAAATAAAATAAAACTACTGCTGTGGGTTATCAGCCCGCTAAGATCAACAGACTACGATTTTCTTGACAATCTAATCTCACTACCAATCTCTATAACCGTAAAATATCAGAACTTCTTGATATCTCTTTATGGTCTCTTTGGGCTATTCCGACGTCTAAAAATCCCGAAAGCCCCAGCAGAGTGCTCTTTCCACCAAAACTGTCGTCCTAAATCTTCCAATGACAATCCAATGATAATAAACAAACAGTTCCTATTTTTCAGAAACAAATGTCACACGTCAGAAACTACGCAATTCTAGTGCTATAAGAACCAGAACTTTCTTAGCATTACCTCCATATTTGCCGGTTGCGTGCGAGAAAATTCAGGAGATAGCCCCAGCTTTTCCCGGGGCGGCCAGAAAATTACGGGAGACCTATCATGCTAGAACGGGCGTCTCCCTTCCCCAGTCCATTATCTGTGTCAGGCGTGAGTCGCGTTTCAGCCCGTCCGACACTCCAGGGAGACATGGAGACGGCCAGAGTTTTCGTGACAGTTTTTTAAGTTTCTTTTTCGATCGGTTTGTGCTCTCTTTTGCGCCATCGGAGGAGAAGATACGCTTTTCCGAGTTTGTATAGACTTCCTTTTTATTAGCGTTTGAAGGGAACAGATCCCTGGGGCTCCCTGGGGGTTTTTCGGCTTTATGTTGCTGAGAGCAAAGGCATTTTGTTACTTTCTCAGCGGCAGTTAGATAGTTACGTATTTCCCAAGGGGGGGGGGGGGGGGTAGTTGTTTTTCTTGGATTTTTTTCCTGGCATTTTCCCCCTCTATAGCAGAAAACGGCTATCTTACAGCCGTTCTCTTTTTTTCCTAGATTAGAATATTTATTTCTTACATTATTTTATCTATCTGTCATCTGAAGGGGGCGGTATAAGCTTTTTAGACTTAATAAGTTAAATAATGAAGTAAAATGAGGCAGAAAATAAAAAAGAAAAGTTTTAAATGATTAAAGCAGTATAGTGATTATGAGATCATAGGAAACACCTATAATAATAATAATAATAATGATAAAAATAATAAAAATAATAATGATAATAATAATAATAATAATAATAGAAATAATAATGATAATAATAATAATAATAATAATAATAATGATAATGATAATAATAATAATAATAATAATAATAATGATAATGATAATAATAATAATGGTGATAATAACAATAGAAAGAAGAAGAAGAAGAAGAAGAAGAAGAAGAAGAAGAAGAAGAAGAAGAAGAAGAAGAAGAAGAAGAAGAAGAAGAAGAAGAAGAAGAAGAAGAAGAAGAAGAAGAAGAAGAAGAAGAAGAAGAAGAAGAAGAAGAAGAAGAAGAAGAAGAAGAAGAAGAAGAAAAAGAAAAAGAAGAAGAAGAAGATAATGTATCATCATCATCATCATCATCATCATCATCATCATCATCATCATCATCATCATCATCATCATCATCATCATCATCATCATCGGTACTAGCATGAGCATCACCAGTTTTGTCATCATCAGCATCATCATCTAATAATTGTTTTTTGCGTAGTGTGTCTCCACACTCTTCGTGCTTTGCAGCTTTATTCGCCTACACATACATACGAATACGTGCACGGAATACGTAATATTCCAGTTTCCAGTTGTGTGTATGTGTGATTACGTCGGCATGTGAGCATGCGTGGGCGCAAGTTTGTGTTATTGTTTTGTTTTTTATGTTTTGTTTTGTTTTGTACTCTGCATGTGAAAGTGAACCCCCTAGTATGTGAGTACGTGAACCCATCTCAAGTATGGTGGCAGAATGCTCAACACTGTAGGGGAAAGGAACAGCCTTTGCTTAGCAGGGAAATCCCCAGTCTAATAAGGAAAGGATAACAATAAGCCATTCTAAGTGTCTGGCGGCGAATTGATCTAACAGTGCTGGTTGTTCAGCGTGTTGTCGTCAGTTCCATACCTCGTCTAGCACTGGTCATTGACCAGGCCACTTGCAAAGTTCGTGACGAGAAATCGAATTAGACTTAAAGTGAATAGGACCACTTAACATTCACGTTCCCTTCTTAAGCCAATAGCGTTCCTTGGCGCGACTGTCGCGTGAGAAGTGGCAGACAGGAGTGAGTCTGGATCTAGGTAGAGTGAACTACTGAGTAAACTTAACTGAACACAGATTCTCTTTATGTAAAGTTTGTTTACCTCCCCCCTCCCTAAACCCATTTTCTATCATCAGTAAAAGAAGAGAGTAGGCCTACATAATGTCGTATCTTTCTGGGTGAGCATTATGGGCAGAGTTCATGAACGAATTTAAATTGATAAAGAACGTCAAACAATGTCGATGAAACAGCTTTTAGATGTGTAGCCTTTGGGATGTGTCCTTCGGCGAGACAAAACAAGTGTTGTCTTAAAACAACCAGGGTAATGAACCCTACAACCACTAGAGACGTGATGCTTTGCACATTAGTTAATCTTTCATTGTCGATTGTCATGAACGTCTCTGTAAAACAAAGATCTCCAGACGAGGGTCGGTAAAGCTGTATTTTCTTTCCTTCTGCACTTAAAATCCCATTCAGAACCATTTCTCTTTTTATCTGTTGCCTCATTATCGATCCTTTCACCCCCCCACTCCTCCAGCCCATCACGTTTTTGTCCAAGATGAAAAGGTATTCTTACCGAAAAAGAAATACAGTCTTTTTATATTTTAAGGCTGACAATAATAATACTGCACCGTACACTACGACTTAACTCCCAACACTTTAAACTGGTGCGTTTCTTCCCATCTGTGAGCTTAATATTCACCGATGGCTTTAAAACATTAACTTACATAAAACTGTAGCTGTAACTTAACGTGGTAAACGGATAATTCTCAACTCCCCTGTGTCGTACAAAGATGTCTGGAAGCTTCTCTGAAGTGAAACTGGCGAGCGACAAACAAAGTAGAGCCGAGACAGAGAAAATAGAACGCTCAGACAAATAAATATATATAAAAAGCTATGTTTCTTGTCCAGATGAGACCCCCCTGGGTATACGTGTCTTCTCCTTACAGTCAGCTTTTCCCTTATTTCTCCCACCAGTCTGAGGATACAATTATCTATTTAGGTTCCGTAGAGGATAGAAATTCTGTAGGTCATCGAGCTGCACTGTCCTCAGACCTCTGTGTTCATAATATGTGTTTAAAGGACCAGTCAAACCTTAAGAGACATTATATTTTGGAGCTTAGCTTCGCGATTCCTTTACAATACGTCACACTGCATCCTAGGTTTTCACAATTTTTTGACTGTGTGATTTGAATCGATACTGTTCGGAAAGCGACATTCGTCCAACCCATCGCTGACGTGATGTGAACAAGTGAGAAACATGCAACTCCTCTCTGAAAGTAATTTTACACCATAATGTTCTCCCCTAGAATTGTTTTCGTAATTTGTTTTTCAGAGAATACAAAGGTCTGAATGCTCAAAAGTAAGACTTTTACCGTTCCGATCCCAATGTCTACTTTTTTTCGTTTTTTATTTTGTTGGGTTTTTTTTTTTTGTAAAGCTTATTTAGGCGCATACTGTCTTTCTAAATAGAGCAGAAATTGCTGTTGGAAATTATCAAAAGTGCGAAGACTTCTTTAATGACCCGTGGAGATTTCTACTCTCTATACATGCTCTAGATATGCTAGGGCATGTTTTGGAAATGTATATATGCAATAGTAAGATCCATAAAGCTTACCCCTTGGGACTCTTTCTGCTTATTGTAACTCATGAAGTTTGCGAGCGGAACTGGCTTCGGGGATATAATACACCTCTTTCAAATTGACAGCCAGACCGGAATTTCTTAATTTTACGCTACAAATAATTTTTCAATTTTAGCTCTGTCGTCGACATCTTGCAAATTCCAAAATACGTCTTATTTTATGAAGAGAGAGCGTTTTCATGAAATGATTATTACATGAGCATACTCTGTATCTGTCTTGCTAAACGTATTCGACGGGAATATTTTTTTTCCTTGTCGTTATCTCTTACAAGGCTCGCGCTATAGCATGTTCATATGAGTTTCTCTGCATTTTTTTTTCGCCTTGAAGAGTTAACATTTTCCGCTGACTTGCACAGTTTTTCAGCTGACCTTGTGCAATTTACGAATTGCCACTTCTCATAGATTCATGGCGAGTAGATTGTTTTTTCATGTGATCTCATCAATATTCTTTTACAAGAAAACGATGACCTCGGGTGTCCTTTCTCATCATTCCGATGAGATGCAACGCACAGTACTTCATTGTCGTTCCTGTTGTCATGAATATTTCGAGATATCCCAGTTCAGCAGCTAAATCAGCGCTGTTAGATAATAGCATTACCGTTATCTTGTCGTTAACTGGAATGAAGGAGGATGCAAATGCAAATAATAATAATCTGGCAAAGAGGCACACCTTCCCATCTTGTTCACAAACCTATTGTTGTAGATATAATACATTTAACACAAACCTTTGCTCATAATTACACACATTGCTTCAATGACTTTAAAATCGCCCCCATCCAATCTATCCATCTATCTATCTATCTATCTATCTATCTATCTATCTATCTATCTATCTATCTATC
>NW_004797309.1:2016676-2023658 GCF_000002075.1 Aplysia californica | reverse complement strand
TGTGTGTGTGTGCGCGCGCGCGCGCGCCGCGGGCGTGTCCTTAGGATGCAAAAGAATTATTTATCATCTTCTTGGGGGACATAATAATAACAACAGTATCTAGTTTATTGTACAACTGCTAGGACATAAATATTTAGTGCATTCCAAGGACCTGGAAATGTTTCTTTCGGTCTACTTAATAAAATGTTTAATAGATGTTTGTTTACTGCGCACACATGAGATACATCTCTTTATATTTTTTCCGAACTGTCCTGGGTTTTGTATCTGGCTATTGTATAGACTTATAAGTATCATTTGTGTAACACATGCTCTGTTAACCCAGTTGCTATTATGCTGGAATGCGGAGTGGGTGGATTTGGTTCGAACCGCAGACTGGACGTTTTTGAACTAGGTAGTTTGTTGAGTTTTTAAGGTTCTGAACTCGTTTGGCTCCGTCCTATCGGAGACAGATGTTAAATTTTAAATGTTGTTGTTGTTGTTGTTATCGATCCAGCAACAGCTGGGCTCTCGCTCTTCTTTCCAATGCCATGTATTGATAAGTGCAGGTTTGCTGCAGTTGCTGTAATGTTCTATAGAGTTTAAATTTTAAATAACCTAGTAGTGTTGATAGGGGGTTTAAACCCATGTACTTACTTTCACTTACTTTGAAGAACTTTAATATCACATGTTTTCCAACCGGCGTCTGTGGTGTCGCGGTTAGGCACTTCGCTGTCTCACACATGAAAGCCGAGTTCTATTCCAAGCTTTAAACTCATACAATTACTTTTAAGTTTCGTAACACTTTAATCCCTCGCATCTTTCCAACTGGCGTTAAATACCGAGTGCCTATTGTGGATAGGATTGGGTCGGGTCCGGTTGGGTCGAGTCGACCGCCCGACTCGTCGTTCGAAAAGAAACACGATTGTTTTTGAGGCGACTAGTCGGGCGCTATTGGCTTGTGCCACGATAGCCGCTTTTCACCCTCAGTCAGGCTAGCGAACAGACCCCACACGACCCGATTCCACCAATTGGCACCCAAAAGTGTAGAGGTTCTTTACTATTGCAGGCAGGAGACCCGAATTCGATTCCCGAGTGAAGAGAAATTCCTTTCCAGTATCCCGTGCTTTCTGTTGGGCTGTTGTATTCCTCTCAGCCTAGGTTGGACCTGACATGCAGGGTCGGAAGCCCACCTCCTGAATGATCTATACCGTTTGGATAGTGGCGTAAGAATATCCAACTTAAGATTAAAATATGCAAGCCTTTCCAAGCTGAAAATGCCTGCAGTAGGAATACCTGGACCATCCTTGCAACACATAACGGATTTCAGCAATATCGACAATTTAGTGCTATCTTGTGGCAACGCTATTAAAACTGTTCCGATTTTGGTGTAAATCACTTTAAATGCACTATGTGTGAGGCATCGTAGTGAAACCAGGCGCTTGTCAAAATAATGAAATAGAAGAGAACGACATTTTGCTTCCCGTTTGGCACTTTTCATCGAATTTGTATTCTTTGACTTAACACTTTTTTATTTCCATTTAAAAGCACATTTCTCGACGTGTGTATTTAACTGGGAAAAAAATCTTCATTAAAGTAACTGAAGGCACAAAAAATGCGAATGGAGAGCTTCCAAGAACTCTCAAGCTTTGGAAGTCGCCAAAATTTGGTGGCCATTTTATCGCTAATTTTAGCTCTGAAACCAGGTGACCCCTTTGTCTTTCAATCCAATATATAATTCGACTTCTGTTTAAGGCAGATGGGTATTTTTTTTCATTAAAACCAAAACAAACGAGCAAGCTTGAAGATGGTACCAATTACTCCATATGCCCAAAAACTGACGAGCACCTTTTCCCAATGCGTCATGATAAATATTCCAGTCGCGAAAATGGGCGTCAGTACAAAATGAAACTGATTTTCAACAGAACCGCTCTAACTTGGGGCTCAGATCGAAGATGTTTTTCAACGTTCTTGACAAAAACTCCCAAAAGTAGGAAATGGGAATTGGTACAAAAATCACACTCAACTCGCGATATATGTGGTGCTTTCAAAAGTCAGCGAGTTAAAGGGGAAAAAAGATTATTGTAAAAACAATTGTTACTAGAAGTCCAAAGATAAACCTGTGACCAAAAGCATGCCTCACCTTGTTTGTCGAAGAATTGAAAGAAGATGGGCTGGTGCTGGTTTTATAATATTATGGTCTTCGTGGAACGAAGTTAGATGCAAAAGTAATGGAAAGAAATGTCAATGTATGATAAACAGTTCGGTATGGGTTTGTTTTTTCTCTTAAGAAGACTCAGTCAACTGACTGTATGTTTGTCTGTCAACATATTGCTATATATACGTCGTCACAGAGAGTTGAAAGCTTGAAAATTAATAGCAACTTTTTGGGCAACTTTTGCTATTTTAGTGGCAACTTTTGGCAACTTTTGGACAAAAAAATGGCTACAAACGCAGATGCTAGGCTAATACTTCTCTCTCTCTCTCTCTTTCTCTCTCTCTCTCTCTCTCTCTCTCTCTCGCTCTCTCTCTCTCTCGCGCTCTCTCTCCCTATCTATCTGTCCATGGAAAAGAAGAATACTTTAAGATAATATTATTCTTTTCTCCATCTTAGCTCTTTATCTTTGGACTTCAGAATCAGCCGAAATCACAACTAGGTCAGATCGCTTGCATAAAGAAGGGTAGATGTAAAGAAAACACAAAAAGAAACAAGTCGAAACACAACAGATACACGCAGATAACGAAGGGAAACCAGCTATAATGAAAAGAAAACGAAGGTTGTTTTAATGCGTTATTGAAGAAATGAGAAGAACTGAGACTAAGTGCAAAATGTGTTGAGGCAATGTGAAGAACGGAAAGACGTACTGTAACTTTTTTTTAAACCACACGCCCCAGTTTCACCGTATGTTTAAAACGGCAAGCGTCCTAGTTTTACAGAAGGAAACGGGAAGACTCTACTTCTGGAGAGAAGTTACGTGGGCGTGTTCGCTTGACAAAACTCGATCCACATATAAAGTCTTCGCGGAGGAGCCTAAAATAAATCTCATTTGGGAAGACTAAACTCCAGTAATTCGATTAATTGAGGAAAGGTCCCTCTCTAACATTGTTAACCTACACGTAGATAAAATCGACCCCGGCCGTTTCTTCAGAGACCGTTACCAAACAACAACAAAAGAAAACATAAAACTCGAGATAGGCCTTCCGAGTGTTTTTTTTTCCTTAGAGGCTGATGAAGACAAAAGAGGGGAACGCTATTCCGGAGACGCAGCGGTAGTTATTTAGTCTCTGCCCTGCCCTGCCCTCCCCCCCCCACTCCAACCGTTTCCGCCAAATGTTTCTCGTAATACGTTGTACATCGGGCGAGTGATTTGGGCGCGATGTTAGAGTTCCCTGATCATCTTACGCTTTTACAGATGTTTTGGAGCAGTTCCTTTTTCTGTACAAAATGGTTTTGAGTGTTCTTGCCGGAAGCGATTTAAATGCAAGCTCCCTGTTTACCTCGTAGGATGTCATTCTGCATAATACTATTTGAATGTAATTGACCCTCAACGGCTTTCGTTGTAGTGTGGAAGACTTCATTAAAGTATCGGATATTGCGTGCAGCTAACAGAAATGAATACAGACCTTCTGAAAGTTGACCTAGAGCCTCATCAAAATTTTCATACTTGCTCTCTCTCTATTATTGTTAGGTATATAAGGCGAAAAGGAAACCTAAATATTGAACGATTCTATAAGGGTTTGCATTGCCGGGAAAGTATGTGTAAATCTTGCTTGTGAGCCATTTTCAGTAAATATTTTGTTACAGCATATGTCTATGTGTACATTTGTCAAATTTATGACATTTTCACAACGCTCAACTTTGGTGCTTCGGAACGAAATATCATGGGTTTTTTAAAGTATGTTATTCATCCTGTATTTTTCTCGAGGTATTTATCTTCTAAATTTGACAAGTGGTTGTCATGCCGTGCAATAAATAACTGCAGTTTGTGAGTCTGAAATCACAATCCCAGCTTTAAACTGGTTATATTGTTTGTGTTACAGTACAACATATTACAAGGAAACAAACAGAAGAAATGATCTGAAATGACAAAGGCTGAAGCTGAGACACTTTATGGCTTTACTTTATTTCTCTCTCTGTCCCTGTCTCTGTCTGTCTCTGTCTGTCTCTGTCTGTCTCTGTCTGTCTGTCTGTCTGTCTGTCTGTCTGTCTGTCTGTCTGTCTGTCTGTCTGTCTGTCTGTCTGTCTGTCTGTCTCTCTCTCTCTCTCTCCCCCCCCCCTCTCTCTCTCTCTCTCTCTCTCTCTCTCTCTCTCTCCCTCTATCTATCTATCTATCTATCTATCTATCTATCTATCTATCTATCTATCTATCTATCTATCTATCTATCTATCTATCTATCTATCTATCTATCTATCTATCTATCTGTTCTTGGTATCGTTATTAATGAGGTCGAACATGTCTAACGACATCAGTTTCCGTTTAAGGTTTAAATTCGATCTTTTTTACTTCATACTCAAAACATCCCCACTCGCTCTCCCAAGTAGTGCATTGTTATGGCATTGTTTGCTTTTCCCTGTACTCCCTTACCCTCCTTCTACCCTTCCTCTCAAATACGGTTTTGTTTAAAAATTTATTCTCGTGGTTAGAGGTTCTTGAGCCTTCTATTATATCCGCAAGGAGAGATTTTCTTTCAGTCTGTCTTACCCCTACACAATAATCTCGAGTAGCGTCTTTCAAACGTGATGTAAACGCATTCGTAAAGCGGCTCTTCTCTCTGGCATGCCGAATGGAATAAACGATCGCTTGTCCTTTGTCTCAGTCCGAGAGCTAAGGGTAATTGTTTCGTGTCGGAAACAGCTCCGCCTCAACTTGTGGCCTAGACCGCTGTTCTTTGCTTGTCGCTACCTCTTCTACCTTTGCTCAATTTCAATTAGCTAATGAAGCGCTTAATCCATTCTCCCGAACGGACATTTTTGTTTTCTTTAAAAGAATTCCTTTCATAATGCCGTCTAATCAAGCGACTTACATGACAGGCCATGTTGTTAGGAACTAAGTGATTGAAAAGCCTAGACAACGAATGAATAATGAACAGATAGAAACAGAGGGTGGTATCGTTTTTATCGGTTTCTAAGGACCATTGAGCAATGGAGAGTGGGAATCACAATTACATGTTATCAGTAAGTCTAAGATTATGATACAATATTACCGTTGTTTGCTTCTATTTCACTGAAATGTTCTTCTTTTTCGCTGACGCCTGTTTTTATTTACCATCCTACATCATTACTTTTTCAGGTCACTTGGCGCAAACTGCCCAGGTCTGCACCGTTGACCATCGGTACTACGTCATGGACACGTGACCAGAGGGTACATGCTGAGCATGTGCCAAACAGCTCACAATGGAACCTGGTCATAGAGAAAGCCAAGATCGATGACGCAGGGGTTTACGAATGCCAAATCAGCAAACGGAAATTGCAGCTGAGGCGAGCCGTTACGTTGGTCATAAGAGGTAAACCGTTAAGTAGCGCGGACTGCAGACATAAATTTAACAAATCTAGACTGATTGATCTGTCCGTGACAGAAAATTAGATGAACCTGGATGTGCTGTCCAAGCATGAATCGGAAAGATTAAAACTTAACCTTCTCTGAGCAATTGATTTTCTCTACTTTTGTAACAGTCAAAATTAGGCGTAAACAAAGGCAAATCAGTATAGTACACCTGAATGGAAAGTAAAGTTATAGTTCAACCAGTTGACGAATCCCATACATATTGTTATTATTAATGAAAAAAGGGAACAGCTTCCAACGTTTAATTGCTGCGCTCATCTTATGCAGTTGCGAACGCAGTAAAACGTTTACTAGAACTAAACTAAAATGTTTCTTTGCTAGCTTTTATTGCTGGAGAGTTGCTTCAGACTACAGAGAATTTGACTGTGACCCTGAAAGACAAACAGGATTCATTTTCAGAATTTGATTCGTGTTCTGACAAAAAAGTTTTAATGTAGATAAATTCATAATTAATGATATCCATCTTATACTTAGACTTGTCCTACTAAATTGGAGAGACGTCGGTTTAGAATTCCCCCTAACCTTGATTTGTGCTTTGTTTTGAATTTGATTACATTATCTCACGTTCAATGGAATGTAGTCAGCTTCTATGTGGGCGATAGATCTATAGAAAATATGTGAATATTATTATTACCCAGAAGCTCGTTATCAAAGCAATAGTTAACCACACTCTATTGCTAGAATGATTTATCATTTAATACAACTATATTTTTCATCTCAATTTCAAAGTAAATCCCAACTCAGATTGAAAGAAATTGTTATGATCGTGGCCATTTTGTTGATGACAAAGTTGAAGGTTTACTGAACAGTTTTACTCACGGTTATAACGGGATATTGTTATTTGTGGGGAGGGGATTTTTTTGTTGTTGCAGTTGTTTTTGGGTTTGTTTGTTTTTTGTTAGTTTTGTTGTTGTTTTTGTATAATTTAATTACATAATGGAGGAACGCATTGGGAAAGGGGAGCGGATAATGATTTACTTACTAAAATGATTCAGTTGTATGGTTATCCAAATTATCAGGCTTTAAGTAAATCTATTATACTGTGAGTTACTGTCTTTCCCAGTTGACGCTAAACAAAAACCCACTACGTTTTCACTTTGTAAAGTATGACGTACTTTCTATAATATCATTATTGTGCACGTCATCATAGGCTAGTGATTTACCCATTGTGTGCTTCTATTTCAGCCAAACCTGCTGCTCAGCTTCCACGTGAGTAACCACAGGAATTGATTTTTCTACAACTATGTAACCCAACTAATGAGATTATGTGACATCTTCCAGTACCCCTCTTGTTTCTGTCTTTGCATCTCTCTGTTTCTCTTTCCTTCTCTCCATGTCTCGCCACCCCCTCCCACTCACTCTCTCTCTCTCCCCATGTCTAAATAGACTATCTATCTATCTATCTATCTATCTATCTATCTATCTATCTATCTATCTATCTA
>NW_004797309.1:2014473-2016042 GCF_000002075.1 Aplysia californica | reverse complement strand
ACACACACACACTTACACACATACTTACACACATACTTACCCACACACACAAACACAAACACTCACACGCGTGCACGACCAAACGCGTACTAATACACACATTTGAGTATGAACATACACTGTACATTTACATACATACAAACAGTATGTATGCGCGCATGACACTCTATGTCACGATAAGACTAAAGAATAATTGCTTGTAAGTTGTATTGTAGGCTTTCTTAGTATGATACCCTGGCTTGTTTTCCAAGCGCCCCCAAGCTTGGCTCGAACCTGTCCTCTGCAGTAGAAATACTTACATGTATTTACAGTAAATCGTGTTGTTGTAGAGAAACTATATTTTTTTCTCGAAGTAAGCGACGATGTGAAATATTCGAATTTCAAATTATTATTTGAATGTAAAAGAACCTCACTGACAACAATAACTATCCAGTACAGGGAACAACAAATAAGAAAGATAAATAGAAACAAAAGAGAGGCATATTTCTTTTCTTTTTTAATTTAAACGTAGAACACACTATAATTGGTCTGGTGTACATTTTTGGGTACGAAATGAGATTCCAGAGAATAAGTTACGTGTTGGATGAATGGACATCGCTAAAAGAACTTAAAGGAAAGAACCCACAGAAGGCATTGGGAACTAGACTGCTGCCGATTGGAGAACAAGCATTGATTGAATGTGGAGAAGAAAGAGTTATTGGATTGGGAGGGCGAGTGAGCGAATAACGAAGGTCAATGTTTGTGTATCTTGCGTCTTCGCTAAAATACTTTATTGCATAACGTTCTCAAAGAGTCCAAATGAGCAGAAAAGTGAATGTTTGTTGGGGTTGTTTTTTTAGGGGGGGGGGTGTTTGTTTGGTTTTGTTTTTGTTTTCGTTTTTTTTTTCCTTCACGTGTGAAAAAAACGTCTATAGATGTGTGAATCGACAGTTATTGGTGGACAACTGCTTCCTCCCTCATCCCCCCTCATTCCCTTCCGAACGTATTCAAAATCGTGTACAATCAGCCTTAAGTTTCTCCCTCATGAAACAGGCTGCCCTAACATTCAAATTTAATTGAGTACAAAAGTACTCGGCAGTATTTCGGTTACGTCAAGCTGGCACTGGTCCTATTTTGGTTGGTTGAATTCTTCTCCTTTTCTCAATATTATCTATTTTCTCATTGTCCTACTTTCGTCGTGCTTAGATTTTCAAAAAAGTCTTGTGTGTTAAACTGTTCTTATAAGAAATGCATTATTATAGATGTACTATGCCTTCATCGGCACCATGTACATTATATTATTTGGGATGCTGGCTGCTCTGACCCTGCCCGTCAGGACCAACCCAGGCTGTGAGTGATTATATAATGTCCAAGTAAAAGGACGGGAATACTCGATAAAAGCTCTTCCCCACACGGAAATCAAACTCACGGCTCCTGCGTGCGAAGGTAACGCCCCTGACGACTACACCAAAAATACTGCTCGAGTAATCTGTTCTGAATTTTTCTACCGTTTTTGATTGTCATATTCGGGGTGTCCACAACGGCTGGATCGGGCCGATCGCCCGACTCGGTCGCCTGAAACTGAAAACA
>NW_004797309.1:2013146-2014300 GCF_000002075.1 Aplysia californica | reverse complement strand
TTGGCCTTTGTCCTGTACAGTGGCTCCGTGTGAAACGCCAATTGAACAATTCCGTCCTCAGGAATAGAAATCAGCGGGGAGAACGTGGTGAAGTCTGGCTCTGTGCTCACTCTGACCTGCAACGCCAGCCTCGTGGACGTGTCTGTGGAGAGGATTTCCTGGATCAAAGGTCACTCAAAGATTGTCTAGCTTCTCTTTTCACGCTCTTCTAGTTTCTTTTTTGTAGAAGTTTCGATACGGTTTGTTTGTTTGTTTGACTGTTTGTCTGTCTGTTTGTTTTGTTTGTTTGTTTGTTTGTTTGTTTGTTGTAGTTGTTTGGGATAGGGGGTTATGCACGTGTTTTTTCCCCACCATCGGTACAATTTCAATCATTAAGAGGGCAGGCTATTTCGATTGTAAAAAAGTGTAAAGGTTTAACGCCCTTTTTAAAACAGTATTCAAATTGTATTTTAAAGGCGGGACCTCAAAATTTAAGGTCCATCTCCGATCAGACTGAGCCATTTGGGCTGACGGCTATTTCGAGAAAAGTTATAATAAAGCATACCCTTTTTATGTGGCTTTATCTTGCACGTGTGTGTGTGGGGGGGGGGGCAGAGAAGAGAGGAGGAGAAAAGAAAGTGGAGGGGTTGCGGGAAGAAAAATTTTCAAGTAATTAATAAACCGTTATAGAAGATAATTTTTGTCCTTCTTCATTCTGACAGATGGCGAGCCGCTGAGGTTGGACTCTGACAGCCGTTACAGCATACATACGTCAGTGACCCTCACAGGTCGGAGTTCAGGGACGATCAGCAGCAAGCTGGAGATCAAGGCCACGAGGATCTCAGACAGTGGAGGCTATCTCTGCAGGTCAACAGAAAGGGCACAGATGGCCGGGGTCAAGGTCGAAATTCAAAGTATGTCGGGTGCAATTTTTATAAGTTTCCATGGAGTGCGTTAAAGCATAAAAACAGTATTGTTCGGTTTGCCAAAAAGCTATTATTATTTTGTTTTACTGCTCATCATTTTTACTCTGACTTAATTATGACTTATGATCAGTATTCAATTGTCTACTTTTCCTATAATGAAAGCCCATCTCATGTCTGTCTTTACAGGTTGACGTTCTATCTATCTATCTATCTATCTATCTATCTATCTATCTATCTATCTATCTATCT
>NW_004797309.1:2008551-2011354 GCF_000002075.1 Aplysia californica | reverse complement strand
GTGTGTGTGTATTACCTCTACCCCTTCCTCTCCTCCAATCTTAAAAATGAAGGAGAAAGCACTGCGGGAAAATAGTTTCATTTTCAATATCATTATTTTCTTTTCTTTTTTTCTTACAGCGGACCTCCAGGAAGCGCCTCTCGACCCTGCCGCAGTGCAAGTGACAAAAGCAAATGACGAAAGTGCCGCATCTTTTCTCCATCCTCGGGAACAATTTAGCCGAGTTTTTGGGTTACTCGCTTGCTGTAGTCTTTATTATTTGTACATAAGTAACATAACGTAAGATAAAGTTGTATATAAAATTTATATCCAGTTTGAACCTCCCAACCTTTTTGTTCACAACGGTAAGATGTATGTATTCTCCGTACAAATTATGTTTTTACTTGTATTGTAATATTGATATTATTATTATTATTATTAATAATAATAATAATAATAATAATAATAATAATTATTATTATTATTATTATTATTATTATTATTCCAATTGGCACCTCTATTCCAACACTAACTTGTTCAAATGAGGTGGATTACCAATGGTCTCCTCATTCCTGCTGTTCTGCTTTGAAAACGATATGAGATTTCGTGATCAAGCGCTGGTAAAAAAAGAAAGAAAAAAAAAAGAAATTAAGAAAATCGGTATTTTTATGGACATTGCGGAATTTTTTTACCTTTTTTCCGATTTTTCTTCTCTTTTGGCTCAACACCTTAAATTATGTCCATTTAAAACACATGTGGAGATTTTATTTTAAAAAGCGTCGATTTAAGGCACAAAAAGGTAAATTTGCATTTTCCAAGGACTCTCAAGTTTTAAAGTCAACAGACTTTGGCGGCTATTTTCTTAATAATTCTACCTCTAAAATCAGACAAACCCAACGTCCGCCTTCAATTTGCAGACATCACGATTTCTATTCAAGATACATAGGTAATTTGTTCATCGAAAGCAAGACAATTTTTAATGAAAATGCATACCACTGCAATAAGTCCACGCTCCCAAAAATGTACGAGCGCCTTATTCCACCATGTCGATAGAAAGATGGTTCTGAACTAGGCTATGACATTCACTGCCTTATGGACCCGAGCTACTTGTTTGTAAGCCAGTGTAGCCACTTGTCACAAAGGTTTTCTGAAAAATAAAAGAATATTAAGGAGGGGGGGGTCTACAGCTGAAGGGTATCACGCTGGATCAAATGTTTCCAAATTTCACACATATTATAACAAGCATAGTAAGGAGTCTTAAGATCCGTAATCAACTATGAGAAAAAAAAAGTTTCGTTTCCATGGATACGGCGGCCATATTGGATTTTGTTGACATGTCTTACGTAATTAATACCGCACTTCTTTTTCATGGAAATACTTTTTTTTTGCATGCATCTTAGCAAACAATAGATCTACAAATGTGTGTGATGAATTTTTCCTAAACGTACTAGAAATATTTTTATAATTTTTTTCCTGAGGTAGTATTCACATTTGTAAAAAATCCACGAAAACCCACTCTCCAAACACCACAAACAAAAAACTATTCCATATATCAAAAATTCATCTTACATACATTTAGAGTTACATCTTTTCTTCATTCTGTGAAAATTTCATGAAGATTGTATTAAAAAATAGTGGAGTATTTTTAAAAAAGCATATAGAAAAATCCACGTTTCGAGAAAACGGACAATAAAGAAAAATATTGATTGATTTTATAAGGAAATTGTGGTGACAAACTTGCCCGGTATGGGAAAAAATAAGGCTCTAGTGGGTTCTTATTCGGTGAAATAGTTGTAAGAGAGGCTGAAGAAGCTAAAAATGCTTACAACTTGAAATCCATTGTTTTGAGCCTAATCCTAATCCGGACTTTCGGTGTGTAGCCCCCCCCCCTTCCTTAAGAAGAAAAAAAATCGATCAGCTGCCCTCGATTCATTTTGTATCTTTCTTTTCCTCGGTTTACTGGCTTCCTTTTATCTTGTTCTCATGACTACTCTTTTCTATTTCCTTTTTCCACCCACTACCTTTATTTTCTCATTCTCCTTTTTGTTCCTCGTTCTTACCCCAGTTTCTTTGTCTGTCTTTCTTTCCCCCCGCTATAATTCGTATTATATTTAGTTTCTTTACTTTTCTTTATCCAAGCCCTGCCACTATTTTTGTACCTCTTCAGTCAATGAGAACTTTCTTTTCCATAAATAACATCAGTCAATGTGAACTTTCTTTTCCTTATCCCTTTGTCCCATTGTCGTTATTACTGCAGATGTTCCGTTCCTTTCCTGTAGTTTGGTATTCTTTTCTTCTGTGAATGGTGTGGAAACAACTTAGTTTTGACGTAAGTGGCTCCTTTGTTCGTCATTAACAAATACCAATATGATCATTGTTAAGCACACTAAAGACCGTTATTATTAACATATTTTGAACCAAGACGAAGCAAACCCCCAGTATTTTCAGAGGTTCCTTCCCCACCCTGATAATAAAATAATTTAAAAAATATTTTCAACTCTTTAGCTGCTGAAATTTTCAACAGTTTAGCAAAGAGGGGGTCGATATATCAAGCAAAGAAGAATATAAATCCACTTGGCAGGGTAGCTTGAAAAATAAAAGAAGCCACTCAGGCTGTCTGAAGAGGATGAAACCCCATGATAGGAAACTCCATCGCATTCGTCTATTCCAGCAATGGGTAGTGTCTACTACTTTTCTAGAGACGTTTAATGCTCACTGGCAGCCAACAAGTAGTCGAAGTCTGTCAAGCTACGATACCAAGTCAGACACACGCGTGCGTGCGCGCGGTGCGCACCCCCCCCCCACACACAAACACACACACACA
>NW_004797309.1:2005725-2008328 GCF_000002075.1 Aplysia californica | reverse complement strand
AACACACACACTCACACACAAACACACACACTCACACACACACACACACACACACAAACACACACACACTCACACACAAACACACACATACACACACACAAACACACACACTCACACACAAACACACACACACTCACACACACACACACACACACACACACACAAAGTAAACAAAACAAAAAACACACAAACAAACAAACAGTCATTATGCAGGTGACTTCGAGTGGTGTTCAAAGGAAGTAGAGCTAATTCAAAATAAATATCCTTAGTACATTTATTGTTTGTTGTTGTATACATAGTATTAACCTGGATGAAATATTATGTCAGATGTTTTGATGTACGGGCCTTTTTAAAAATTATCCAATGTCTGCTGAAAGTTTTGATTTTAAAAACACTGTTCCTAGTTGTATGAATGTACATACACTACATAAAAGGACATAGTTGACCTCTAGTGTTGTTAATCTACTGATGATTATTTGTCAACTACATTTTTGTTTTGTTGTTGAGTAGTTTTTTTTATCGTTATTCATATTCAACCATAATGAAAGTTGACATGAATGTGTACCTGAACACAGGTACTTTTCTTTCTCTTCCTCCCACGCATTTTTCTTGAGTTTTTTTTACAAATAACATCATGTCCTTCCGCCTCCTTCTCCTCCTCTTTCTTTTTCCCCTCCTCTTCCATTGCTCACCCCCCCCCCCCCCCCCCCCCCCCCTTTTTCCTCCCCCCCCCCCCCCCCTCCCCCCCCCCCCCCCCCCCAACCTCTCCTTCTTTCATTGCTTTCCCTATACAGTGGGTGTCTCGCATTCAGCGAGGTCACATTCAATGAGAAGTCGGCACCGACGAGGCCATCCTATACCCCCGATTTTTTCCTCTCTATCTCTTTGATCTACGTCAGCTCCAACGAGGTCGCGATAACGAAATAAAAGCAATTAGCGGCCCCAAAAGCGAAACATTTTTCTCCATTCTCTCCATCTCACGCGAAGCACAAGGCCCATCCTCGATTCCTAACACATTGTACTGCTAGAACTAGCGTGCCTCCTAACATGGGCCCCAAAGCCAAGAGGATGGGCGAGGGATAGCCTACAGTAGGGATGGAAGGGGGAAGGTGGGAACGCAATGCGGGCTGTGTGAAACTGGATGAACTCTGGATGGGTAGGTCTAGATCGAGATCTTTTTAATTTTCTTTTCTTACCCTGATAAAAAAATCCAAGCTGTCGCTTTTACTTTATATAGATGTAGATCTAAGCCGAGATGTGAGAGGGTTTGTTTCCACACGAGAAGTATTCCGGAAAAAAATATATTTAAAAATGCAGAAATGACGGTCAGAAAACAGCTCAAACACGCGCACACTGATGCAGTTTGAGATTTTCGTCATCAGGGGGAACAACTGTTTTAATTACTGGTATTGGTACATCGTGTAATATTATAACTTG
The DNA here is from genome assembly GCF_000002075.1 of Aplysia californica. NCBI lineage: Eukaryota > Metazoa > Mollusca > Gastropoda > Aplysiida > Aplysiidae > Aplysia > Aplysia californica. The sequence goes on along the minus strand of NW_004797309.1, from coordinate 2,006,891 downwards.
TTCTCCTTATTCACGTTCAATGAGAGATCGGATCCAACGAGGACAACAAGCTGGTCCTGGCAATCTCGTTGAAAGCGACACCCACTGTACGCCCTTTTCTTATCCCACTCTCCTCTCCAGAGAATAATCGAATGATACATACATCTAGTTGTATATAAAAGAAAACGTACAAACTGGTCGAGTGTGTGGTTGATAGTTAATTGTTTATTAAACACTATCATATTTTCGTGTTGTTCTTTGTCCAAAATGTTACTTCATATTTTTTAACTAATTCCATCAGTAACTTGTAAATGTGTTTATCATTTACGACCATTATGATTTACAACATATCAGTGTTTAATAACCATTACACTATTGGTTGGTTGTTGTTTTGTTGTTTTTTGCGTGTGTGTATTTGTGTATAATATAATATGTTATTTTATGCTAGGTCTTGTTTTTTCCCCTTTTTTCAATTTTTAGGGATGGAGGGAAAGGGGGAAGAATATGGCTTTTTTGTTGTTGCTCTTAATGCTTTCACTCGTTTACTACTTTCTTTTCTGCCAATAACAACGGGATATCATTTTCTTTTCAATTCAGTTTTCTATCATCTACACTATTTTGTTCATTGTTGTCTATTGCCACTACTTCTTCTCTACGGGGCGAGGAAAGGCCGCAACAGACAATGTACATAATATAGTTTGAATTGGTAGAACAACCAAAACCACGACCAGACCTCTTAGTTGTTGTTTAGTTTCCGAAATGTCGTCATTATAGGACTATAATATGTTCAATTTATTCGATTTTATTTTATGTAAATATTCATGATAATGATCACAGAGCCAAAGCAAAGCACCTTGGGTAGATGAAAGAAAAGCGGGATCTCTGCACGGCTCTAGCTTGGGGTTACTCAGATACGTATAGAAAATAGACAGTCACTATTCATAAAATTAGATCACAAGTAATAGCTGTGGGAACGTCCTATTAAAAATTTCTCTCTTCCACGCTGTTTTCAAGGAATGGTCAGTGAAAAGTACATATATTAGACATATGTTAGAACTTTACAATACAATTTAGAGAAATTTTGCATCACATACCCGTCCCACGCATTATAAAAAATAAAAAATAAATAAATTACACTTTTATTTGTCCCAGAAGGGCACTTTGTTTTACAATGGCAAACATACATA
>NW_004797309.1:2004542-2005568 GCF_000002075.1 Aplysia californica | reverse complement strand
GCGCCCTGTAATTTGAGCTAGGGTTGTCGTGTCTTGCTCAAGGACACACTCCAGTGACCACCCATCTGATCCCCGTGTCACCGACACTATGTCCGCAAATGGGTCAGACTAATGTTGCTATGGCTTTTCATTGGTTCAAATGGTCACAATCTTGAATGCCCCGAGTACATTGGTTCGGAAAAGAAGACTTTGGGCGAAAACGTGAACGCGTGGAGGTATCTTGTTTGTGGCTTGTGCTTCTTCTGGTGGGGGGGGGTGAGAGCGAAAAATGAAGATACCTCAAATGCCATTATTCACATAGTAATGGCATATATATGAAATGTGTCAAGGCGTTGTGGAATCAGGTGCTCGTCAATTTTGGGGCATTCGGAGTTATTCGTATCATCTGAAAGCGTATTCATTTGCTTTGCTTTTTGTGGAGAAAAAAAAACACCCATCTATCAAGAATAGAAGTCTAAATGTCTGCAATTGAAGGAGGTGGGGTAGATCTAGCATGGTTTCAGAGGTAAAATTATCGACAAAATGGCCGTGAAAGGTCTGTAACTTCTGTTGCTTGGGCGTGCTTGAAAACTGAAAATCTACATATTTTGTTCCTTTAATCAACATTTTCAACAAAATTCTCTTGGAGATACGTTTTTATATGGACATAAAAGGTGGTGAGCCCAAAATTTTTTTTAAAAATTGGATATAAATTGCCAAACTGGAGGAAAAATACCTGTTTCTTCGATTTCATTATCTTGACGACCGCTTGATTTCACCACGCTGCCTCACAAATATAAGCGGGATCAAACCCTAAAACTGCGTTTGTCTTCACGTCTCAGGGGCAATGAAAGGTGATAGCTCTCCTTCTCCTTCACAGAGAGCGTCATACTCGCATTCACCACTCTATTCCTCTTTCTTCTCTTCATCATCACAGCATTTGCGATTGCAAAGATCATTATATGTGAAGCGTGCTGACAAAAAGAGTTACTTCTCGGATTCAGGCCTTAAGGAAATAGATACATCACACTTATAGGTGAAGTTTTT
>NW_004797309.1:2003122-2004342 GCF_000002075.1 Aplysia californica | reverse complement strand
TACACACACACACACACACACACACACACACACACACACAACACACACACAACACATTATCTTAATTCTTACTATTAACATAATCATTTCTTATGACAGCAATACCAACTACACAAAATATTTTGTGTCATCATAACACATTATTAATGTAGGCCTAAGTATAAAATGTACAGTCATTCCTCTTTCGTTTCATTCCATTCAAACAATGTCATATCAATGTTGTAATAATCCTCATGTTATATCTGTTGCTTTCACGTACTTAACGGGAAAATTAGCATTCATTTTTAACTCGAATACGTTTGAGTACAGTACGTATAAGAATAGCCCATCTCGTCTTTTCAAGAAGGTTTTTTTTTAAGTATGCGCTTTAAATCTCAATTGCTATTGACGGGTATCGATTACATGAAATATTTGATTGCCTAGTTTATACATCACATGGAAACTGATTGTTTTCTACTGATTTTTGTAAGGTCAATTCTTGTAGTGTGTCCTGTGCCCAGCGGGTGGCATGTTGGGGATTTTGCTTTCAATTTGATTGATTAAAACTGGAAAAAAATACAACTTCAACTCGGGTTCTTAGTTATTGTATTTTACATAAATGTTTGTGATTCGTGGCACTTTATTTAATTGTCTGCGTGAAAAGTTCTCGTTCATTGTCTTGAAAGACAAGCGGGTGGTTGGTGGTTGCTCTGGTGTTATTTTCTCCGTGTTTCCTATCAAACATATATCGTGTTTATCTCTAACACACTTAATCTTCAGCACCTATGTGACCTTATTGAGTTAAGTCTACTAAACGTAAGAGGGCCAAGCATAGAAGCTGGTAAACAAGGAAAACAGGAGTTGAGAGTTTAGCTTAGGCTACTGAGTAGATCAACGGTGGTTTCGGAGGACACATCGGAGTTGGGAAAACTGAAGATTTGCATAGCCTTACTTATACTATAAGTTATAGATTTTACGAGAAACAGCAGTGTTAATGTGTGCGTGCGTGTGTGTGTGTGTGTGTGTGTGTGTGTGTGTGTGTGTGTGTATGTGTGTGTGTGTGTGTGTGTGTGTGTGTGTGTGTGTATGTGTGTGTGTTTGTTGGTTTTTTGTCTTGGTTTTTTCACGGAAAGGGAGGGGAGGTTTGTATTTAATGTGAGGGTATTTTTGTGTGTGTATGATATATTATGTTAGGGGTGGTTGGGTTGTTGTTAGTTTGTGTATATGTATGTGTGTGTGTA
>NW_004797309.1:1952414-2002385 GCF_000002075.1 Aplysia californica | reverse complement strand
AAAAATATTTAGATAAAAATAGGCCTGTATGCTATTTGTCAGAAACGTAACTGATGCTTCAGAAAGAACGGTTTTAATAGCGCGTGGCCAATTGTTCCAGTTTCGTCATGATATTTCAAATTTCGCCGTATTATTCTTGTTGCAATTTCGTCAAAATATTGCACATCGCTTCTAGAGATAGAAATTTAAATTAAGGCTACTCTTGACGTTCTCGGTCAATGGATTTGTTTAGGAATACGGTACCCACTTTTGTGATTATTTTTACAATCTTTCTTAGATTTTCTATCTTTCAACTAGCAAACCCACATGGCTGAAAACGATGACAATAGGACCTAGATATAATATATAAGACAAAATACAGTATTTATTCCACTTCCTTGGGGCAGAGTGTGAAAAAAGGATAAGTTCCCTGGTTCTCTGGCTACGAAGTTCAATTAACCCCGATGCCACAAAATAAGCCTATAGTTTGTTTCGTATCTGCTAGGGGGGCAGGAAAGGGATGGGACAGTCGGAAAAGATGACCGTATCATTTTGTAGATATGCTCACTGAAAGAACGTAGCTGAATGAATACTGTATAATACCAACGCCTGCTTTTGTTACTCATAAGAGGTTTTTGAAAAAAAAAACGATTTTAAGGGCCTAGACAGACAAAGCAAGCTAATCAAGCCTATCATCGAAAGTTTCCGTTGACCACCCTCTCACATGATTTAGCCAAAATTGCCAGCCACGCCCGATCGCCCATCCACCGGAGTCGGTATTCGACCCTTCCAATACCTCAAAAGCCACATAAAATTTAAAAGTTTACTCATGTAACTTGAGTAATAGTATACTTTATTATTATGTAGTGCATATTAATGAACTGTTATTTCTTTACCACAGCGTTTGTTTTTTAACATTATTATGGCCATAAAAGGCGAGCTTTTATTTTGCTAACTTCATGCACTCAAAGTATGACAAAATTACAAGACGCAGTTGTCAAAATTGAAACGCACACCCATTCCTTAATAAAAACACACAAACTGTAATATCCGGCAACTATATTCAGTTCAGACGTATCAATTAAAGCTTTTAAAAGTGTTCAATTTTAGTCTAATAGACCTCTATTTGTTGATCAGCGTCACGATCGATAAGCCACAGTGTTTTACAAAATCTCTCTATGACATTGTTTATTTTTGCTAGAATTAAGGAATCGAAACAGACATCGTAATGTCTATCTTGGCTTTGCAAAATAGGACCTGTGTCTCGTTGGCTGATGTATCGAATTATTTGGTTGGTCAGTAGGCTGTTATAGCTATGTGTTTTTTAATAGGCCTACGATAATTTGATTAGGGTCTATAGGCTGAAAGTTTGGTTTATTTTGAATAAGAGCTGGGAAAGGAAAAAACGAGGTGTGTTTCGACGAAATTGAAACACCGACGGAATTGATGTACCCTAGCAAAACACATCTGTTGGCTAATACCAATGATAGTACATAACTATCTTTGCTAATACTGAGCCGACAAAAAGTATAGTTGTTTCTAAATCTGGTTGACATAATAAGTTCTCGCGAAAAAAAAGATCACTTTAAACAGCAACAGCGGAATGAAAAAAAAAAAAGAAGCTTACAATGTATACGTTTCTTGCAATCTTAATTAACAAAAAATATAGACTACAAAAGTACCGGTACATAAAAGACCAAAAGCGATACGAGTTAATCCGCTTCAAAAGACAACATACACCTTCTGGTACTTTAAACCGTTATAGTAAAAATTAACATTCTGTGAATAAACTTATCTTTACAAGTCATTAATTAAATGAAGTCTTTCATGGACAAATTGGTTTGCGCAATGCATAATTAACAAGCAAGTTAAGTTCTGTTTAGATAAATACAATTAGAATATAAACAGCTACAAAGGCATAATGAGATTGTTATAACGGTAATTGTCATTTAATATAAAAATATAGCAAAATTAATTACACATAGATCTAGATCTAGCGTTACGAAGCTTAATAGTTGGGATGCACATGTATAATTTCTCCTCCTTTGACATGGCGCGGTTGCTTGAATAGGCATACAAAAGTCGTTACATAGAATCGAATAAACTGAAGGAAATCTCCAACCTCCAAGGAGTTTAGAACTTAATCTTTTAATGTCCTTGCCAACCTCGCATGTCTATGTACACCTGACAGATTGACTAGCATCACCGGAATTACAAGAAAAAGTCAGAATTTAAAAAAAAAAATATGCACCCTAAAAAAAATCAGGTGCGATGATTCCCCTCTGTAGGCCTAGACGGCGCGCGCGCGTGTGTTTGTTTGTGTGTGTGTGTGTGTGTGTGTTTGTTTGTGCGTGAGGGTGTGTGTGTGTGTGTGTGTGTGTGTGGCTGCTCGCATATGGGCTTGTTTCTGTGGGGTGTATTAATTGTTTGTATGATGTGTGTTTGTATTTGTGCATGGCTGAGAGAGTGAATGAGGATGCAATCTTTTGATATTTTGCTTGTGAATGTCTCCATTCTTGCCATTCTAAAAAAAAAAATGGGTTTCCGTTTCTTTGTTTCGGTGCCCTTCTTCGGTTTATTAAGATCATACTTTTTAACATGCTAAAAAGATTTGTTATCGATTACTATTTCTAGACTGCGGTTGCGTTTCCTTTTGACTTTTGTTTCCGGTCACCTCTAAGGTCTATTCGCCGTGCCGAGAACGAAAATGTCTGAGATAACAAGGATCCAGTCGTTGGCTTCAAGACTCTTCAGAAACTGGTTTGTATCGTCTTTTTACGTAGTGTTGTCTTCTGAATTTTAGTTGTTCACGTTAGCATGTTCACGTTTGTGCAAATTCCAGTCAGTAGTCGGTGTAGAAATCAGAAAGAGACAAAAAGTTTGTAGGCTAGAAGTAGCAATCTTCAATCTTGTTTATAAATTGATTCTTCGGGCTTCAGGTCAGAGAAGTTGTTTTAAGTCTTTATTAACTCTTGTCCTGCGTCTGTGCTGAGATGCGAATCTTATCAGCGACCGATTATGTCGGACGTTCCGGGCAGGCCGCCGGGGTCACTCAGTGTGTACTGTTGGTGTACAGCGTGGCTATTCTCATCCGGGGTGAGAATAGAAAAACGATCTACCTCTCACCGTGGGTGAGAATTGCCAGCGTAGGCTATTCTCACCCGGTGCGAAACAAGACCTGCTTTTCCTCATTTTGGAATACTGTCTATCGGTGTGGATGATCCAATTGATAAAAGCCAAGAAAAAATTACGTTATAGCACAAAAGTAAGCTAATTTGATCGTCTTCAAAGATGCTATGGCTATTTCACTTTTCGAATCGAGCCGAACTACGCGGGTCGCCATTTTGTTTTGCCCGGAAGTTCTCGCAAGATCTTTTCCTCCCCCATCTCTCTCTCTCTGTCTCTTTCTGAATACTGTCTATCGGTGTGGACAATCAAATTGACCAAAACAAAGTTAAAAAATGATGTTAAAACACAAAAGTAAATTAATTTGGTTGTCTACAAAGATGCTACAGCTATTTAACTTTTCGAATCGAGCCGAACTACGCAGGTCGCCATTTTGTTTTGATCGGAAGTTCTCGCGCTACTCCTCTCTCTCTATCTTTCTCTCTCTCCACTGCCCACAGACAAAATTGTACGCTTTTAGTAGGCTAGGCTACAGTTGTAATGGAACGTTTGTTCACGGCACAGAATTCTACAATGTTTCTGTTATCGCAGTGTAGAATTCTGTGGTTTAGGGTGAACGCAAAATTTGTTGGCCTAGATCTAGGCTATAACGGTGAACACGCACCGGGTGAGAAAGCCAAAAGACTCGCCTGCACTATTCTCATCCCGGGTGAGAATAGAGGTGGCCGTACAGCGTGCGCGACATGTGATTAAACGTAGAAAGACGCAAACTAGATCTAGATCTATTTGTAGGTAAGGCGCCCATCTTGTTTGACGTCAGACCAGGATACCCCTCTGACCACGTGACCGAAACGTGTGTTTTCGCCATGAATACCGTGGGAGTGTGTTAAACATGCATCTACACACAGGGCGTAGACCGGGCTACGATTGGCTGAACCTGTGACCCATGAATACATTCTAGGCTCATTAGGCCTACATACAGTAGGCTACTGTCGACACCCTCCCAGTCACTCTCACCGCCACCCCCCAGCCCTCTTTCCCAAGGTAGGGTAACAAACGAAAAAGTCCCCAATTTGTAACATGATGTATTACTGCTAGATTCTTCTTCTTCTATGTTTATTCATCTTCTTGTTCTCCTCCTCTAATTCCTACTTCTTATTTTTCTTCTCCTCCTCCTCCTTCTTCTTCATCTCCTCCTCCTCCTCCTCCTCATTCTTCTTCTTCATTTTTTCTGCTCCATCTACACCTCGGATCCTCCTTCTTCCTCTCCTTCTTCTTCTTTCCTGAGCACTCAACCTGCCGTTCGAAGACGGTCAAAGGCGTGAGACGGAAACCGGGAATTCCCAGAGTACCCACTGGTTCAGCCAATCGTAGCCCGGTTTACGCCCTGTGTGTAGTCGCATGTGTGTGTTAATCGATGATGAAAATAATGCTCTATCTTTTTTATGGCTTTCTATTTTTATAATAAACTTTATAAAGTGTTACGAATGAAGTCCTTCATACAAATACAAAATCAAGCTCATTTGAAAGATTTTGTATAAAAAATGGAAGTCTTGTTTCCTGGGCCCCAAAGCCAAGAGGATGGGCGAGGGTTAGCCTACGATAAGAATGGGAGGAGGTGGGTGGGAATGCGATGCGGGCTGTGTGAAACTGGATGAACTCGGGATGGGTAGGAGGTCTAGATCGAGATCGAAACATCCGTTTTCTTCAATTTTCTTTTCCTCCCTTGACCAGAAAATCCAAACTCAGCCTTTACTTTAGGTAGATCTAGATCTATGCCTAAATGTAGAATGTTTCCAGTCGAGAAGTGTTCCGGGGAAAACAAAATTCAATTTAACCCTCATCCTGCGGGAGCCGGGTTTATGTAGCCCGATAAGCCTATTTCGGCACCTCGCCTGCGTTCTGGTCCCGAGTCAGTGTAGCTCCTGGCTCAGCGCACGCGCAGCGCGCATCCTCTTACGTGTCATTCGGGTCCCGAGTCGGATCCCCATTCATGCAGGTCAAGTGTGTGTGCGTCAGTCAGCTTGAGTTTGTGTGCGTTTGTGGCCTTCTTCTAGAACCACCTGCGTTGGTTCGTAATCGAGGCATACGTCTCATTCAAAACATGCCAAGTTGATAGCTCTAGATGTTCGTCCAATGAAATTATAGAAGAAATTGACCCACTTAGACATGAGGAGCCCGAAAGGATAGTCAGGAAACAAGACTTCCATTTTTCTATACAAAATATTTCAAATGAGCTTGATTTTGTATGAAATGATACTACCTGATAAAAAATGAGCTTGTTTGATAGTTTTGAATACTTGTGCAGGTACAAAGAACAATTTGAGTGTAAAACATTCGGAAATTGACCAAAATTATCCCTTTTCGAACCTCAGGTCATTCATAACAACAAGAGCGTCCAGAAAGGTTATTCAAATGGGCGTAACTACTCGTAATGTCTTATCAGCTTGTGAGAGGGGGTTATTCATGTGTTTGTAACACTTTATAAATAGAATGCTATGAAGGATAGAGCGTTATTTTCATCATCAGTTAACACACTCCCGCGGTATTCATGGCGAAAACACACGTTTCCCGGCGCGCGCGCTGTACACCAACAGTACACACCGAGTGACCCCGGCGGCCTGCCCGGCACGTCCAACGTAATCGGTTGCTGATAAGATACGCATCTGGGCACAGACGCAGGATAAGAGTTAATTCAGAAATGACTGTCAGAACACAACTCAAACATGCGCACACTGATGCTGTTTGGGGTTTTCGTCATCAGGGTGAACAACTGTTTTAATTACTGGTATTGGTACATCGTGTAATATAATAACTTGTCTACTTTCTTTTCTTTAGCCTTAGTCACGTTCAACGAGAGGACGGATTCAACGGGGACAACAAGCCGGTCCAGGCAACCTCGTTGAATGCGACACCCACTGTATAGAAAAATATTTACAAAAAAAGTCGACCACGTAACAACAGATTCTGTAGGAAAATTGACGACATCTTCCAAAATTTTTATATTCAAATTCTCGTTTCTTATTTTATACAGTGAAGTTGTTATAGAGCTTGGTTTTCAGTTTGTTCTTCTTTGTTTTAGTACTTGGTAATCGATTCTAAGCTGAAATGCTCCCATTTCTAAACTGAAAAGAATTTCAAGGGTTATGTCGTTTAATTAATTTTTCACTACCAAGCATAAAAAAATGTAAGTCTTGCACGTTTCAAAGCAAAACAAGAAAGCGACATGATAATTCAGGTGTGTCGAGTGCAGGGACGAAGGCTGACTTGTTTGACATGTGTCGAGTGCAGGGGCGAAGGCTGACTTGTTTGACAGGGTAATCAAAGTGAAACGGGATCAATGGCCTGTAGATATTCACACAAGAATCTTACTCGAGGCGGCGAGTTGTGAATGAAAACAAATCCGGAATTCATATTGTATGTTCAACCGCCATAATAATCCGGAAAGTATCTTATTAAATATCAGTTCTAACTAAAATAGAATTTAACTTTGTTTATGTATGTATGAGTAAAAATGACTTCGTCTCTTCTGGAGAGGTCCGAAGGATTTTGCTGTTCTAGTTTGGGTTTTATTTCATATAGTTTATTATTTTTCTGGTTTTCCCAGTGGCTCTCCCACAGACTGGAGGTGTACTTTTTGACTTTATTTCTAAAGTCAGTCTGTGGGAGAGTGTTTGTCGTTGATCCCAGCAGAAGGGATGAAGCTTTCTTCGCCAGGTCGTCTACCTGCTCGTTTCCTCGGATGCCCACATGGCTGGGTATCCATGCGAACATTATGTTTTTTCCTGTTTCGGGTAGTGTATGAATTTTCTGTTGTAGCTTAACTATTTTTGGATGTAAGAGTGTGTAGTTTGTGAGTGAGGTGATGCAAGACAGAGAGTCAGAAAAGATGAGGAAAGATTTGTAAGGAGAGTTTTCTACGGAGTCCAGTGCCATGTCACTGTTGGAAGATAGGACTGCGGCGCCCACTTCATTGTCTTTTTTGGAGCCATCTGTGAAGATGAGCTCCGCACCGGGGTATTTATCTATTAGTTTTTTGTATTCTGCTTGAAAAGTTTTGGTGTTTGTGCTTTCTTTGTTGTGTGTGGTCAGCTGTAAGTCTACTTTTGCCTTGGTGAGGTGCCACGGAGGGAGGTTGGGGAAAAGAATTTGTTGGATGTCTTGTTTGGAAAAGTGTAATTTTTTTAGGTCCTCAAGGATTCTGAGGCCGAAGGGTTTGATGAGTTTTTTGTTGTTTTGGAATTTGCTTATGGTTTCTGGATTTGTTTTAAAAATGCTGTTGTGCGCTGGATTTTCCGGTGTTGAGCTCTGTTTAACTGCGTATTGTATGTGAACACATAAACACAAAGCAAAGAAGCAGAGATGTCAGTACTAGATCTATGTCATAGATCTATCAGTGAGTTGAGTGAGTCTAACTCTTTGGTAGAACATGACAATTATCATTTTTTAAATTTCACATTTGGCTGTTTTTGTTAGCCTTTCGCGGCCAGGAGCTGGTGTCATAATCGAGATCACGATCTGATTATAGGACGGTAAAAAGTCGAGGGAAAAAACAAGCACATGCAGCAGTCAAGAGATTATTAGGAGTTAGTTCCCCTCACATTTGTGAGGTAGACTCGACCAGTGTTAGTTAGCTTACATAATCAGGGCTTGTGATTGATTATAACTGTAGCCCCAAAGGGGTGAACAGGGTATATGTGGCAATGAAACAGCTTTGACTGCTATGCACATGTTCCCTTCAACTCTATTGGTAGACTCTTCCAGCATCACTTTAAGCTTACTTAACCAAAGCTTGCTACTGCTTATGGAGTGGCCCGACAGGGGTGAGGAGGCTATTTCCGTGGCCGTGAAACCGTTTTGAATGTTAGGCATACTTTTCATTGTTGATTACGAACGTCTTTTTACATTTAATTTAAGAGGTTTACGTTTATGGATGAATTTGACAGCGACAATGTTTCAAAATTAGGAAGGGAAGCAGTGATTATTTGATTATATAGACGCTTTGCCCCTGGTCGAGTGCGGGTGAGAGAGCCGTCCCCAGTGTGCTGGTGTCTATGTACACATCAGTGGCCTACACTCTTCGTTGACATATATAGAGGGAAGCAAAGATAGCAAAATGTGGACGTCGGTTGCGTGACCATGGGTTTGGTCATGGCCAATTGTCTCTTCAAAGCTAATGATTCACATAAAAAAGTGAAATTTGCTGCAAGCATGGCATTCCCAACTCATTGCTGTTTGATGAATTATTTAGCAACCCTCTCTAAATTGAAAAACTTGGCTAAACCAAAGAAAGTCCGGCAGTCTCGTGGCTTTTCTGTCTAAGCTCCTTTCGAGCTCCTCATGTCTAAGTGGGTCAATTTGTTCTATAATTTCATTGGACGAACATCTAGAGCTACTGACTTGATGTACATGATCAAATTATAAGTTATCTTTTATTTTTTTATTTTCTCAGGGGCCCTACCATGGGACTGTATACAGCCGCTGTGACTGCTGTTGGTCTCTACGTCACAGACTGGAAAGTGATAGCGACGAATATTCCCTTTTATGGCAAAAAGTTTGAAGAGGATGAGATCAGTAAGTGTAGTTTGAGATATCAAAGTGAAATGCTTTTGTGTTCATCCTTTTTTATGTTTTGTCTGCTTTATTGTTGCATAAAGAACAATAAAGTACCAAACTTTTAGCTTTCATGAAAGTCATGGGAGTGTTTAGTTTCACTTGAATTTCTGTTGTCATTTAGTCATAATTTTATCAATATCTTGTAGCAAAAGCCTCTTTTTAAAAAAGAAATTTATGATTTTTTAGAAACTCGGATTCAACGAAAAGAGATGGATTCCCCATTTCTTATCTTCTTTAATATCAGTAAAAAATAACCCTGATTCAGCTAACTCTTAAATCAGCAAGCTTGGATTCAACGAGGTCGCTTCCAGGGTGAACAGTCCCCTTCAGATATGGCTTCGCTCACTTTTCTCCCGCAACGAACTTTATCTATTCTTATTCCCAGAAACCATCCATTGCACCTCCATCGTGAACCATTATTCACTTAGTCGATTGCATGCGACCAATCAGAGGCCTTCTTTTATACTAACACATGTGTTGTTGGCACATGCATGTGTGTCTACTCTAGCATGTTTCGGGGCAAGTGTTCTAGATTTCCATAATTCGTCATGTCCGTGAAAGCCCCAGATACAGAGAAATAGAGAGAAAATCAAGGGAGATAAAAAAAAGAACATTAAAACAATTAAGGTGGTTAGCTCCCTTGATGAACGTATTGATAGTGTGAAAGCAAGAAGATGAATGAAAGTGGAAAGCAGAAAGTCTCGTGTGTGCACTCCTACTCCTGAGTCATTCCTTTCCTTTTATTTCATTGGCTTACATAAAGTTACGCACAGTGCGCGTCCCACAGCAGGATTGCACACGTGGCGAGTCAGTCATGCAGTGTGGTTAGCATCATTCCCCAACCCCCCTTCCTCCAGCCTCTCGTGGTGAGACGAGGACCACGTTTTAGCCGTAACAATAACAGAAACACCTACCCGGGGTCAAAAGGGCTGTAAATCCAGGTCTTTAGTTGAAAATGCGAAGTGGATTTGTTTGAGATTCGAGTGTTGCGTGTTCCAAGTGTTCGGGAACTCTGTGAAGTCAGTACAAAGAAACAGGGACTAAAACGGGACCGAGCATCATCATGTTTGAGATACCCGAGAATTCGTGATTTTTGTGTTCGAGATTCGTGAACTCTACTGTAATTTCATTTGTTCTCATTCTGAAAAGGATAAACACCTCATGGAGGATTGAATTGATCATTGTAGGCCTATTTTAATGCCCCTTTCCACACTGTAAGGTTGTTTGAATCGGACGGACCTCGGAATTTAATGTCCATCTTTGATGTGACAGGACAGAGCCAAATGGATTGAGAGTTGAAAGCCTAAAAAATTCCCCAAAACAACCCAAGTTCAGGACTCCCCGTTGGGGATTCCACCAGGGCCAGCTTCTTGGCCCAACATGATACTAACTGACCTAAAAATAGTAAGATTGTGGCCTACAAATATGTCACAACGTGTTGGAAGGAATCAGGCGCTCGTCAATTTTTGGGCATGTGGTGTGGAGTTGTTGATATCATTTAAAAGCTGATTTATTTGCCTTGCTTTCAATGAAATAGATATCCAACTATCTTAAATAGATCTCGAGATATTTGGTATTGAAGGAAGTGAGGTCGCCTGGTTTCAGTAGTGAATTAGTGAGAAAATTACCGCCAAAGTTTGGTAACTCCAATAGCTAGCTGAAGAGTCCTTGAAAACTAAAAAATAACATATTTTGTGCCTTTACTTTAAATGTTTTTCAGTAAAATTCACATGGAAATGTGTTTTTATATATATAGACATAAAAGAGGTTGAACCAAAAATACACTTTTGATAAAAATGTCCAAATTGGTGGGAAAATGCTTGTTTCTCCAATTTCTATATTTTGACGAGCGCCAGATTTCTCCACGCTGCCTCACAAAAAATTATTGTGTCTTTGGAATCGTTTGTAATTATTTTATTCTGTTCTTTTCTTTCAGACTAAATTTTCAGTGTCATGATAAACTGTTCCCGCTGTCTGATTGGAGATGTGCAAGGTGTTTGCTGTAGCAGTATTTACAGAAAGCTTGGGCGATGTCTGTGTCTGGATCCTTGGTACTCATGATTATGCTGAATGAATACAATTGAAGAGTAGAATTTCGAATTTGTAACATAACAACATTAAAATGAAGGTTGTCCCTGATGACTATGCCTTGGTTGTTGATTGACTTGTGGTGTTGTAACCTTGTTTAGAACTGTTTCTGTTAATGAAAGGACATGATGGCTATCACTGTTCTGATAAGCGTCACTTCATGTCAACATTTGTTGAAGTTCATCTTTTTTCAACTTGGGAGTGGGAGGCGGTGCTGCCTATGCGGTAAATAAGCCTAGTTAACTTTTTAGTTTGAGATGAGACTTGCACTTTTGTCTCCAGCAAAAGTTTTTTAAAATTACATGTTAATAACACTAGTACTAGTAGTACAGTAGAACATGGTAATGACACACTCTGCAGGGGGACTGTACCGATATCCTTTTTTTTTTCTATGATAACTCATGAGTTACCTATGCTTGGGTTTTATGGGGCAAGGAAAGGCCTGAACTTTATCTGGGGTGGTTGGGGGGTGGGGGGGGTGGCGGTAGGCAGGCTCCCGAACTGACAGTCAGCGGTGCGGCATTGTGATTGGCCAGTTCAGTGATAAGTGTGGTGAGGCAGGCGTCAGAGAGATGGTGCGGAGAGATGCGTTACATGAGCCCCTCCAAAAGTGATGTGCCATAGGCCGGGCCAAAAAGTAAAAGAAGAGGAGAGATTTGATGATTTCATTGCTATCGTTGATTTTGATGCTCAGGCATACCATCCACTTCACCAGTTCTACAGTAGGCCTACCGGTATGATTGGCAGCACAAGCACAAAGTCAAAAGGAAATGCTTCTCACTTGAATTAAAGGCCGAAATAATCAACAAAGTTGACAAGAAAAGAAAGACTAGAGTGCGAATTTTATTGATATACAGTCGTACCTGCCCTGACGGCTACCTCTATAAGACGGCCACCTGTACAAACGGCCACTTTCCATTTCCCCCCTTGCGTTTTTTCTATATAATTTAACTGTGTAAAACGGGCACCTGTCCGCCGCGGCCACCATAATTTAACACACAACCCCTATCATACTAAGCAATAACACCTGTCTAAGACGGTCACCTTGGTGACTCCATTACGTTTTGTCGTAAATTGTGCATTGGCCCCTGGCGTTGTGGGCGAGCCGTCATAATTCAATCACCTGTCGCTGATGTTAGGTAGTCCCTCCAACCGATCATGTTGCGTAGGCCCCTCCCACTGTTGACCAATAGCTACCAATTTTCAGCTGCTGGTGAGGTAAGCGTGTGATTCCTCATAACCCATAAGCCCCGCCCAGAACTCATACACAAATCGTACGTGAGATGAGTGGTCACTGTTTACCCAGTCTGTAACAAAGTAACAAAGGATGTCAACATGAACTTGTTACAGAAGCGCCACTTGTTCTCCGAGTGGTGGCGACCCATGTGTTTGTTTTAACATGGCACTCAGTCTTCCTTGTCTGATACATTTCGTTTTATTGTCACCCTTGTGGAAAATCAGCGACAAAAGAAAAATTACAAACGAAATACAAACCAACAACAACACCAACAAAGACAACATAATGGGGCTACTTTCGATTGGGGCCTCAGATGGGAATGGTTTGTTTTCTTTATCTTGATCAGTCCTGCCTAAGACGGCCACCTGTCTTATACTGCCACTTTTTTCCTTGACAATTGGTGGCCGTCTTACACAGGTTTGACTATATATATATGGAAGAGAAGTAATTGTGTTGATTTTTAGAAAATTTTCGGGTTTCCCCTGTGCATTCCTATAGCGGTAATTCGCCTACAGTGGTATTTTTCTTCTGGAACCAAAAGTCTGTTAATACCCGTGTTCTACTGTAGTAGTTCTAAGTGCTGTTAGAACATTTTTTGGGGAGTGTACATCACCTCGTAACACAATAATTTTGAGTTGTATAAATAATTATCAGCTTTCTTTAAAAAAAAAAATTTCTTGAAAGAAGGTGTTTTTTACACCCCTATCGACACAATTTAGATAATTTAGGAGGCGGGCTTTTTGCAGTTGCAGTGCCTGTCAGTATCAGGGCCAATCTGGGCTGAGGGGGATACAACATTCTACTCAGGAGAAAGACCAAGGAAGGCCTACTTTGAAAAAAATTTACTCCCAGGTTCAGGTATTGAACTCAGCTTTCTTGCTTGCAATAGTAATTCGCCAAACCGTTGCACCACAGGCACCAGTTCAGATTTCCAGAAGTTGAAGTAATTTAAAAGAATGCGAATGCTTTAGACCCTAAATTAAATGATTATTTGTTCCTATCGTCTTAAAAGTTTTTATGAGTGTAATGTGTAAAAGTAACAGTAAACTAAAACAGTTGTTCTTGAAGTTGCCTTACTTTGTTTAGTACTAGAGACCTTGTACAACATATATTCATTTCAAAGGCAGAGCACTTCATTCAGAGGCAGGACACCATAGTGAGGGAATGGAACTGGAAAAATGACAATACAGTGGAGTCAGCGTAAACTGAAATCTGTGCTTTTGGTTTAGATTTAGAGAAGCTGCAAAGGGAATGGAATTTTTAAAATGTGGATCAATTGCTGTTTTCGGATTAGATCTAATGTTCAGTTTAATTTAAGTGACCTCCACTGTATTTTTACTTTTTCATTACATTGTATAAGAGTGGTAGATCTAGCAGTAAAGTGGTGTGAAGTGACAAAGACCTAATCCTTCCCCACGCTTCACCTTTTGGACCTTATACTAAATTTGTATTTTTCGTTTTAAGCCCCCATTGACAAAATTTACATGTAGATAGTTTAAGTTTATGCGAAGTAGAGTAGAGGCTGCTTTGACCCTGCCTATGGGGGCATTTTTATATTATAGTAGAGGGTTTTACGGCACTCGCAACTGGATAAGGTCATATGAGCGCCAAGGGGTGGGTGTCAACAGAGAAGTCTTTACAGGGAATCAGACTTTCTCTGCTCACCCCTCTAGCTTCAACAGCACAAGGTCTGCTTCAACTATCAAGGCACCCCGGAAATAGCAGGTCACAAGAGTGACAAACATACAAAAGAAGCAGAGGAAAATGACAATAGTAAGGATTAGGAAAGAAAAAGCAGCAGTTCCCTGTTGTAGATCAGGCACAGTTATGAGCGTGACATGAATCAGCCCATTTACAATTCTACTGCGCTTGAACGAGAAATGTCCCCCCTTTGGGAATGGCCTAAGCCTAAAGACACTACAGTCAGTGGCACTGCCGGGGGGGGGGGGGGGGGGGGAGACCCGTGGGGGCAACCCAGGCTGACTGACTGGCATACAGCATTCTAGGAGACGGAAAGAACCGCTTGACAGAAAAACCTCTCTGCTCAGGAAACAAACTGGTTATTTGAGTGTGATTTTTATTTTTATTTTGATTGGAAAAAGTCTGTTTTACCACAGAGGCCAGTCTTTCTGACTTTCAGTTTCAGACTGGAAAAAGTATAAGTTTAAGTGTAGACAAGTTGTCAAAGTGACATAACACACATTTGTAAGATCAGGGGGCACACAGTTCATCCATTGTCCGTTCATTTTGAGCAAAACACACTGCGTGTATTTGTAAATGAAACAATACACATGAGAGCTGTCCAACCAAGAAAATAGCGAGGATGCCCCAATTTTGCAATTATAATTTTAATAATGGTAAAAAGGTCCCGTTCCTGATCAGTCTGTAGTGACAGAGCGGAGCCTGCCAGACATTGTTTGGGAAAGGCACTAGTACTACTAGTAGTAGTACCGGTAGTGTAGCCTAAAGTAAAACCTCATCCCTCATTGTACCCCTGCCAACCCCCATTATATCATACCCCTAGGTTTTGCCCATGTACAAAAAAAGGAGCGCCTTTACACTCTCTGCCATCCGGTTACTGTCTAGGAGACCGTTCACAAGTGACGTCGGGGGGAAAGTTGACAAGGGGGGGGGGGGGGGGGGGTCCTTAAAAGGTTGGGCAACGAAAAAATATTATAAACCACATTTTCTTGGCCTAAAATTAACAGTTATTGGACCATATTATTTTTTTGGCTCTAAAAACTAAAATTAATAGTTATCTCTTCATAGCACAGGCTGGTTGTAGTTAGCTAGATTAGAACAGGTTCTAGTAAAATATACATTTTGGTTGACGTCAATAAGGGTGGGGGGGAGATGACAGGGGAGGAGGAGGGGATCATTTTTGGCCAAATTTTAGTTGACGTCATTTGTGAACGGTCCCTAAGTTGTAGATGATGAGATGACTTTCAATTCAAAAACATAATACAGGGTGATAAAAAAAACCCAACCTGTACAACTTGTTTTGTAAATATATCTTCCTCCATACTGAAGTTTTACGTTTCAGATTTGAACATAATATTTGGAAGCTAAAAGGAATTTGTCTGATACCGTATGTCATTTTATTTAAGTCCATTGAATGGTTTTGCTCTATATCTGTCCCCGTAGGATTATGCGATTGTGCGGCCGCGTTTTTTTCACGTAATTCTGCACATTTGCATAATTTTGGATTCCCCGCGTTTTTTCACGTTTTTTTCCTTTAAAAAACAACAAAACAATTAATTTTATTAATTAACGCCTCGCCATGTGACTAAAGGGAAATAATCACCGTAATAAGTCTCATTTAAGTGAAGAGTTGGTTATTTCCCCTGGTAGAAGATCTTGGTTATGGTTTGGGATTTTGTTCATTGAGCATGTTCAATTTTTCAATCCATCAAAAGTTGTTGTTCTCATGTCTGCTGATGCTTCATGTTTGACAGGTGTTCCTGGTTTTAGTAATGTGCCAGCATCAGAGGTCCAGATGTCCTTAAAACATTTTTTTTTTTTTTACATTTTTCTTTCCCATCTAGATCTACAGCTGAAGTGAAAGTGAAAGTGAAATTTACAGAGATTATATTTTTTAGTTTTTTTTGTTTGTTTTTTTACAGATGTGTATTGTTTTCTTTCCAAATTCACTACAAATTACTGATACTAATATGTTCTGTTTAAAATTTTTCTGTACTTAAAACATAAAAGTCATGAAAATTTGTGTTGAAAAAGTGCAAAACATGTTGCGAAAGGTGTTACGGTAACTTGCATAATTTTTGCATAATTTGGCTTTTTTGTGTGCATAATTTGGCCATCTAAATTTGCATAATTCTACGGGGACAGCTATATAAGGCGCTATAAAAAAACCCCCGTTTTTAGCTTTGTCCCCATTTTCGTAGCAGTAGCAGGTAGGCTACTAGTGACGCACAACTACTAAACGTTGCAACAATCGCGCCATATTGCTAACTACAGCAGTCTAACAAGTCAACAGTGGTCTGCAGACATTATTTTTTCCAAATTTCTTTTGCCTGCTGAGATCATGGTTAAGTTTAGTAAAGAGCGGGGAGTTTTTTGTTATGAACATTACATACATCTCCACAAACTCATCATCCCTGACATTTAGAAAGTTCTGCGAACGGCATGGAAAGAATGTTAAGGTGCCCTCAAGATCTTTTGTGACATGAATAGAGAAGTTCCATCAGTTTGGATCTATAGCGAATAGCTGTCCCTGTGGTTTTAAATTTATGCACCCCGCATAATTCAGCAAAATTTGATCATTTTTTGCATAATTTCTAATTATTTTCCTTTACTATTTAAAAAAAAAAATTAACAGAACCGCATAATTTCACATTTTTGGGCTCAGTTTGCATAATTTCAGAATTTTTCTTGCATAAAACGACGGGGAGAGGAATAGGAACTAAAATTTTCCTTTATAATGACCACTTCAGGTCGAACACGCACCATGCGCAGCCCTTTAAACGTCACCAAGGTGCAGATTTCAGTACAGTGGAGTCCACTTATAACAAGTCCGGAAAAAATGAGAAGTCTGTTATAAAGACACTCTTCTAAAACACCATTTTTTTTCTCTTCTTTACTTTTGTAAATAAAATACTGCTATTGCGCTATCAGACAAACATGCGAGTCGGTTATAGCGGAATATTGTTGCTGCTGTGCACAGTGCATGAGTCAGTTAGATCAATACATTATGTAAAACCTCGCCAGTTGAGAAACGTGTTGGTGATTTAGCGAAACAAAGAATGGGAGAGCCCATGTGTGCCAACAATGAAGGCCGGAGTGACTGAATAGGGAGGGTGTGGCATGCATAGACAAGCAGAACGCATCGTGTGATAGGCCAGCTAAAGCCTAGTTTAGATTATTAAGGCCTACCATGCCTCTCAATTCTCCGATGTGGGGATGGAGAGGTCAGTGCTGTGATCACAGAATTCTACACTAAGTGTAGAATTCTGTGGCTGTGATGGATGGAGCGATTGTGCGACGAGTGCAAGCAGACGGAATGCACCACAGGGTGTGGTGGAGTGGGGGGAAACACAGCGGGCGAGTTAGCCTAGAGCCCTTTCTTTCTAATCGCCAGCGCCGAGCTGTCAGTCAACATCATTAACACTAGAGAAAGAAACCTTACTCGATTTTTGATCAAGTAAGACCCAGAGGTCATGTTGAAACAAAATCATCATCAGGGGAGATAGCAAAAAGAACTAAACAGAACACCAAACTCGTAGATATTAGGCCTCTTTATTACTTCCCTTGAATTTATTACCGGATCCCGTATAACGAGAATCCTGCTATAACGGACATTTTGCATCGGCCCCTCCCTCTTGTAATAACAGGATTCCACTGTAGTGTAGTTGAGTCCCATGAAACGTCTATCCTTAGACGACCTGCAGCTAGGACTTTCCTACAACTCAACAGTCTGCATTCTCAGGGCAGATCTTAATTTACGCCAGTACCATTTTCATCTTCGCTAGGCCGAGATGACATGGACCAGAGCATGACAATGACATGTCTCTCGATCGTCTTGAAGAGCGGGATCATTTCCCAAATGACATTTGGTTTAGTGAAAAGCCCATTTTCACCCTGCAGGATATGTTGACTCCAAAATTGCTGTCTATTGGGCTCTCCACTCCCTATTGTCTCTAGAAGCCACTTCATATTAATGTAAAGTGCCCATTGGTTAGCACCAGGTCCTTGAGTTTGGGCGCCATTGAACATTTCGAATGACGCGTAAAAATGTGTCGAGTCCAAAGGTGCGTTGTAGAGCACTTCTTCTAGGAATTCCAGAATGAAATCGTTAGTTTGTAAACTCTATGAAAGAAATGTTTGAGATTGAAAATTAAATGTCAAAGAGAAAATAAAGAAAAAAGTCAACCAATCTTTTCACGACTTCCTTTACAAGTACAAGATTTTAAAAAAAAAGGTGAACTTTACGTTTTGGGGTGCTTTTTTCCCTAAGCTGTTTCCGTTTTCAAAATAAGTTTCTTCTTCGTGAATTTTACGTCAAACAAATTCCTTTTGAATGAATTATGTCTGTTCAAAATTACAGCGTCCTAGAACAGTTTTTGTGCGAGATGTTCAGAAAAAAAGTTGTACATGTATGCATCACAAAGGGTACGATATTTGGCACCGTACAACACTTGTAACCAGATGAAAGTAGATCTAGTCATTCTAGATCTGAATGTTGAAAAAACCTATACATGTACTACACTACAAAAAAAAATTAGTAGGCTACAAATCAGGCACACTATTTAAAATTTAAGCACTCTTCTTTGATGACAGACTATGAAACTAAGAGAAGTTACTCTCCTTCTGTCATGAGACTCTACTTTCACTTTCAGGGGTAGAGTCTGAGTAGACTGTTCTTCTGGTACATGTACAATGTACTAGATCTAGGTTCTTCAAAATCAGAAATCTTTTTTACCAACAGAAGAGTGTCCCTTATATTTTCATTTTAACTCAAGCATGTGTCTAAAACTAAATGACCATTATGGTGTAGGTAGTACAGCCAGGGGTGGTGATACGCTGTACAAGGTCTGACTGCACTGTACACTACACCAATAGGATATGCCACAGGAACTCTTGAGAACATCTTTTTTGCAGTCCTGTTCATACTTTTCATCAGAACATTATCTTTTATAGAGTCTGGAGGAGTGACCACTACATGTTTGCTCCCTTGAAAGATATTTTAACTTTTCCTAAACAAAAATTTCAGTAGTCTCAGCCTAAAAACACACGGTGCTCGGGAGGGCTCTTTAGCGTGTGTCTGCGTTAACATGAACCTGTGCAAAGGGAGGAAGGGACGCAGTCATCTCATTGCCTTACTTGATATTCCAGTGACCTCCAAGAGGAAACTGTTGGTGATAGTCATAGAGACGACGGCGCAGCCACGTGGCTTTCCAAGCGACCACCCCCGACTGTAAATTCATGGGCGACATCAGAATCATTTATTTAAGTACGTTATAAATTCTTAAAGCGCAGCTGATTAGGCTTACTTGACTAATCTTTAATCTTATAACTTATAGAGGCTTATCTAGTGTTTTACAGCATTCACGCGGTGTTGCACATCATAGACCTAGGTCTAACTAAACATTACATGCAGTCAGAAACCTTCTCTCAAAGATGTACTTCCAGTAACCAATCAAAGCACATTCCAGTCCCCCAATCTCCAAACATAATTTCACCGACCAGACCTAGACCTATCTGTGGAAAGTTGGGGGTGAAAACAAAGTCCGTCACTCTCTTTGTTCGGCGTGAAGAGCAGTCTCATCCGGTTTTCTAGTTCTTGGCTTGTCTTATGCAAGCTGTGTAAGCTGCAGCGAAAATTTTCTCGTCTAGCTTTTTTTCCTGTCGGCATGTTTCGCGGATCGGAGTGTGTGTTTAGAGGGAGTGACCGTGCATTTGTACATATCTAAATTACATAGTAAAAATACGTCATACCACGAAAGCGGGCGTTTGGGCCGAGCGTGCTTTTGTTTGGCATGAGTTCAGGCAGAGACTACTGTACTGAATAAAATCATTATAGGCCTAATAAAGAGATTATAAAATGACAATGTAATTTTTTTTTTATACTTTTATTACAAAATGTGAATCACACTTAGGCCTCAACAAGTCATGAAAATAAATGTCGAGTACAGGAGGAACATGAAGCAAAAACAAATTCTGTTAGTTTTTTTTATTGTGCATTTAGGCAAAGACTACTGTATGTAATACAGTGGCTTGCAGGAAATGACCTTGCCAATAATGCCAATCTCATGCACCTGTACTTTCAACTTTTAGCATACGAAATACACTCTGCACACCAGCTTCGCTTAAATCACACACAATAGGTACATATGTACATCAAATGATGTGAGATGGCCTTACTGAAAATGCTGCCATCCCTCTAGTGTTTTATTATCATCATCTAAATTCTTCTGAGCTACTTCAGCTACACATCCTTTCTTTTCATCATTTCCCTGTCAAACTCACTCTCACTTCTATCCAGCCGCATTTCATAAATGGCCCGTGCTTCCGCTTCGAATTGATCCATCCTCCTTTTCTCCAAGTATGGTCTCACACCAAATAGGTACAGTCCCACAGCACCCACGAGTCCAAGAACAGTCACAGGAATACGAGGAACAGGAGGCTTGCTGGGAGGTTTTGAGGGTGCCATCAGAAGCGTCAGCCGTCAACTTGGTTAGAAGGGAGGTCCGCTGATGGTAAGATGATCACAAACTGCTGATCTGTGAAAAGAAGGAAAGATGTAAGTTACAATTATGACCACAAGACGCATAGAATCTACCTACTACAGTGGAATCCTGTTATAAAGAGAGGGAGGGGACGGTGCGAAATGTCCGTCATATAGCAGGATTCTCGTTATAAGGGATCCAGTAATAAAACTTAGGGACATAATAAAGTGGGCATAATCTATGAGTTTGGTGTTCTGTTTATTTCTTTTTGTTATTTCCTATGATGATGATGTTGTTCAACACGACCTCTAGGTCTTATTTTTTATATAGGCCTACTTGATCAAACATCGAATCAGGTTTCTTTCTCTAGCGCTAGCGATGTTGACAGCTCGGTGTTGGCATTCAGAAAGAAAGGGCTCTAGGTTAACTCGCCCGCTGTGTTGTCCCCCACCCCACCACACCCTGTGGTGTGTTCCGTCTGCCTGCGCACATTGGGTACACACC
The DNA here is from genome assembly GCF_000002075.1 of Aplysia californica. Taxonomy (NCBI): domain Eukaryota; kingdom Metazoa; phylum Mollusca; class Gastropoda; order Aplysiida; family Aplysiidae; genus Aplysia; species Aplysia californica. The sequence continues at coordinate 1,981,652 of NW_004797309.1, read as the reverse complement.
ACACATTCATTCGCTCCATCCACCATTGGAGAAATGAGAGGCATGGTAGGCCTTGAAGAATGGGCTGACCTGTCACGCTAGGCATTCTGCTTGTCTGCGCATGTCACACACTCCCCACTCATTCGCTCCAGCCTTCCCTGTTGGCACATGCGGGCTCTCCCATTCTTTATTTCGCTAGATCCCCAAGTTTCTCAACTGGCGAGGTTTTACATATATATATATACATTTTATGTACGTATTAAAATTGGCCTATGCGCTGTGTACAGCAGCAGCAATATTCCGTTATAACTGACTCGCATGTTTGTCTGACTGCGCTATAGCAGTATTTTACTTATAAAGATAAAGAAGAAAAAACCCCCGGGGTTTTAGAATAGTGTCTATATTATAACGGACTTTTCGTTATAACTGGACTCCACTGTACTCTTACTACTCCAGTAGAAAAAATGTGCCATCAGAAAAAGTGAAGTTATGAGACTGAATTTCATGCACTTTATACTTAAACTGAACACATAAATTTTATAGTATCTCTCTAATACAAAAGCAGTGGTAAACCAGATTCCCCTCTCACTTCTCTATCTACTCTTAAATCTCTGTTATAATGAGACTGTTCAGCAGATTTAAATAGTTGACAATGTCAAAGATCAAAAAGCACAATGCATACTACAAAACAGCCTGAAACTCAAATTGCAGTACTGAAAGTCTGAAAGAGGTCATCATCATCCAGTGTCAGATCTGTGACAGACATCGGCGATCATGATTTTCCATTCATTCCTTTGCTCGGATGCTCTCAGAAAAGCTACGTTTCTCTGATTTTTCCCTGTTACCCATTTGTTTAGGTTCCCTAAGTATGTTGTTCTGGGCCTACCCCTGCCTCGCTTGCCTTCAATTTTGCCAGTGAGAGCTAGATGTTCAAGACCCTTATGTCTATTCAAGTGTCCCAAAAACTGCATTTGTCGTTCCCTGATTGTTTTTAACATTGAGCGTCCCACGTGGGCTTCATCAAGCACTACCTCATTTGATTTCTTTTCCTTCCACGATACTCTTAGCAGTCTCCTAAGAAACCACATTTCTGTTGCCTCTATTTTATTTTCACTGTCTTTAGTGATTGTCCAGCATTCACAGCCATATATATAGAAGGGTTGACCAAACATAGCATTTCAGGACTTTCATTTTGGTGTTCATTGATATGTGTCTATTTTTCAGGATTGGGCTCATTTTATTGAAACTAGCCTAAGCCATTGCAGTTCTCCTTTTTATTTCTGCGTAAGATTTGGCATCAGATGTTATCATATATCCTAGATATTTAAACTGATGGACTTGTTTGATCTTTTCACCTTTGCTAATGAGATTACAACTAGGATTTGTTGCTTTTTTTTATATTACCATGCATTCTGGTTTTTTTACATTCAACAATAATCCTTTATGTTCACTTTCTTTTACAACAGTATCTAGAAGCATTTGAAGGTCCTTTTCGGAGCCTGCTATTAAAACCGTGTCATCTGCATACCTGATGTTATTAATATTTTTTCCATTAACTTTGAGGCCTGGACATTCTTCTATGTTTCTAAGTATTGTTTCACTGTACATGTTAAAGAGGTCTGGGTGACATAACACATCCTTGCCTCACTCCTCGCCTAATCTGTTTATATTCACTGTATTCTCCATTAATTCGTACAGCAGCGTTTTGGTCCCAGTACAAATTTCTGATAATTCTTAGATCTTTTCCATCTATGTCTAGCTTTTCCAGTATTTTAAATAGCTCATCATGTCTAACTTTATCGAACGCCTTTGAATAATCTAAGCATAAATACAGATCTTTCTGTGCTTCAATACATCTTTCCATTAACATTTGTAAAGTGAATATAGCATTTCTGGTGCCCTTGTCAGGAACAAAGCCGAATTGCGAAATAGGTAAATGAGAAAAAAAAAAATCTTCATCAAGAGCAATTATGTAGGCTACAGTGGAACTTGGATTCAACGAGCTCAGATTCAACGAGATGAGATAGATTTCCCGCTTTTCTTCTTCTTTAAAATCAATAAAAATAACCCGGATTCAACGAGCACTTTAAAAATCAGCGGGCTCGGATTCAACGAGGTCGCTTCCCCTGGGTGAACAGCCCTCACAGACATGGCTTCGCTCATTTTTCTCCCAGAACAAACTTTATCTATTCCCGGAAACCATCCATTGCACCTGCATCGTGAACCATTATTCACTTAGCCGATAGCGTATGACCAATCAGCGGCCTTTTCCCATACCAACACATGCATTGTTGGCACGCCCACATGTCTACTCTAGCATGTGTCGGGGTCGGATGGGCGGCCTGCACACGTGTGACTGTGTGTGCCTGTCGGTGGGGGGGGGGGGGGACTAGCAGTCCGGGCATTGAAATGAATTGTGCGCTGGTCTATGGAATCAAAAGTTGCCGTATGCTACACAGCAACACAACTTTGTGGTAAACAATCGAGATACATTTGAACGAATCGTTGTTTTTTTTTACACAGTGTAGCTCATAATATGCAGGCATTTCAGGCACTACTTGTGACTTCTCTTACATTACTTGCTCAGTGCCTGTAATTATCTACACAAAACTTCGTGTTTGCTATAAAACGAACACTCGGATTCAACAAGATTTTAGGTCAGGCCAGGCGACCTCATTGAATCCGAGTTCCACTGTACGAAGGGACAAGTTGCAGGTTGTACATGATGGCCAGCTTATTCAAGACAGCTTTGACATTAAGACTGGTGTGAGACAGGGATGTTTACTATCACCTTTCCTCTTTATATTGGCAGTCAATTGGCCGATGAAGGAGGGGGGGGGGGGGGTTCAGGGGGGAATGCCGCCCTGAATTTTACCATTGATGTTTTGCAGTAAGTTAGGTTACATCCCTGTTCTTTGTGTTGGTCATCAAGACTTCCAGATTTCTTCTCTGGATGTAAACAAATGGGTGGTGGACTTTAACGAACGGAACTACAAGATCACCCATTTTTCCGTCGCTACCCGGATTCGAACCCGGGACCTTTGAATGAGAGGCGAACATCTTTTCAAACCTTTGGCTAAGTCACGAGAGCCCCCTAGGAAGGACTTCCGTAACGAGCGACCACCTCATCAAACACAATAAAGAAGAGGCCTAGACCTAACCCTACCCCTACCCTTACCCCTACCCCAAGCCCTCAATTCTGCTCTGTCTCATAGTGGTCGCTCGACGGAAGTCCTCCCGCCCCCTAAAATACCTTGAAAACTAGAGATATCTTTAAACGTAACTATTCCTACATAATTTGGGGAAAAAAACATTTTACACAGAGGTAGATCTAGATCTAGGTACTAGATCTATAATCTAGATCTATATCTAGATTCTAGATCTAATCTAGAATCTTGATCAGTAAGAGTAAAAGATCAACTTAGCAAAAAGTCAACACAGCGGCTTCAACTTCAGTACAAGTGGAGTTGACACGACTAGAACTGTAGAGAGATCTAGATCTAGAACCAAATCCTAATCCCACCTTCTCCCGTTTCAAGACATGTAATTTTACTATGTTGTGTGTATCACAAGAAAGAGTAACTAAAAAGATCACCTGTTCTGCAAATACACAGCGCTGTTCAATAATGTGATTCTTCTATGTTTTCCTATCGGTGAAAATCGTTGCGGTTGACAGGGCAGTCTCCGATTTTGGGTTTACTTCGGACTCAACTTGTTGATCCCCTGCAGTTCCTGTGCCTTTTTGCTCTTTATAAATTTGTTGGAAAATAGGTTGCCAAATGTAGACTCCTCCAGCTACACCTAGTGCTATTGTCAGCAGGTATGCAGATAGGGGCATACGACGCCTGATTCTGATTCGCATGGCATTTGAGGTTGACCTTTTTGAGATACGACAACCGGCCTGACTGACTGCTGTACAACAAGGCTGCCAGTTTTTATAACGTCTGTCGGTTGAGAAAAATATACATGATGTATCTAGGGTTCTCCCAAGGAGGTTACTGGTTTTAATTAATATTCACTTTTTTCTTTACAGAATACACAGACAAACACACGCACAGACACGCACACACACACACACACACACACACACACACACGCTGCACAATATATGGGCCAGCAGGTGCAAGTATAACTGTCTTTATTCAACAGCATTGTTTAAAAAAAAAAAGTATTTCACACCATAATATACAGATCTACCGTCAGTAGGTTATATTTCTACTTTTACTAATCACATTTGAGCCTCTATAGGCTATGCTGTACTTGTATGCTTTCTATGATTCAGTGAATATTGTCAAACTTTTTTCTCATTGAGTTCTTTTCTATGTCAAAAGCAAGGTTATAACTTTTTTAATTCAATGAAGTACAGGGGGCTCTTGTGTGGTAAGGTGTTTGCATCTCATACAAAGGTCCCAGTGCAGGTTCAAAACCGGGTAGCGACAGAAAAATGTTCTTCGCTAAAATTGTCAACTTTCACCTCCTTTTATGCTACCTAGCAAGGTTCTGTCGTCTCCTTTAGTCTCCACTTTCTGCCCCACCCCGTTAGGCCTCTCCTTTAAAGCCCCCTCCTCTGTAATTGCTCCTGACTCTTTCTGTAGCCTTTCTACTATAACTACTCCTTGGCTCCTTCTTACTGCTGTCTTTCAGCCACACCCTTTATCTTCTGGTAGAAAAGATCTACACCTAGTCTTCTCGGACAATGGCGAAAAATCTCGGAGGTCCCGTGTTCAAGCTGCGAACGTTAAAGATCCTGTACTTTGGTGGTCTAAAATCGATAAGGTGGGCTTCGGCCGCCACCTGGGCAAAATATAAATTTCAAAATTTCCTACCAACTGAAAATGTTTGGTGAGTCCAGCGCGCTCATATAATATGCAGTTGCGAGTGCCGTAAAACACTTAAAAAAAAAAACTCACCAAAAATTGAACGCGACAGCTCTACAAATAAACACCTTTTTTTGGGTCAAAAGGGAAACTCGTGACAAATTGGCAACCCTAAATAGAAAACGAAAGCGGAAATAGACCAAGAGAAATTTACCTTTCAAAACACTTTGCAGTACAAAGTAAGTGAATTCGTGAATCCTCTTTGATATAAAAGAACAAGGCTGATTATCAATATTTTGACAGTTCAAATTAATTCCCATAAAATATAAAATACAGTGTTGTAAAATTATTACTAGCTCACTGGCCCTTCTTCTTATTTTTTCTTTCAGATGACTTGTGGATTTGGATGCCTTTTAGCTGATAATTCATTATTTAATTTTCTTTTCGTTTATTTTTCAGTATCCATACGAAACTTTTTAGACTACCTTTGTTGTACAATGGCGGTGCAAGGAAAATAGCGTCTCTTATCGATGTAGATCTAGTGTGCTAACCTCTATACACTGTTGAATCCAAGTAATATACGGCTTGATTAATGCAGTAAATTCGCAAAGAAGATGGAACCAGGTAATGATTTCCACTCATAGCAAGCCAAGATACTCCCTAGTATTTCATTTACAATTGTCTATTTGATTTTGAGTTTGAGCTGGCCCTGGGCTGGGCTTGCAGAACGAATCGTGTCACAGCTTGCGTTTCCTTTCCCAACCCCTGAAGTCTGGGGGACTTTTTCTTTGGAATCCCTTTTCTTTTGTGTGTGTCCTTTGGAAATGAATTTGATGGAGAAAATATTATGTTTTACTCATTTTGGTTTTTACTGCATTTGCATTCTAAGGAATGCTAAAGTCCTCAAGCATTATAAAGAAAATTTTAGGCTCAGGGAAAGACATGCCTGTCAAACAAGAGTATAATATAAAACCACACCTTTATTTGCCTCTACTAACAAGTTTATCTACTAGAGCTAGTACTTCACATACTTTCACAACAATTCATGAAGATTTAAGAATTTCCCATTTTTTGTCTCGAAAAAAAAATAAAAAAAATCTGTATATCATCTGTATCCGCTGACCTCCCGGGGTCATAAATCCCACCTGACAGCCGGGCCATGCATCGCTTCCTGGGCGATAGCGCTGTTAGCCGATTTTGGGTAGAAGTCTGTAATTTTCACTTGATTTAGACCCCTGTCAGTGTCCTCTCTTATCACTATCGGTGTGTGAGGTATCAAATGAAAGCCCAGACTCTCCCCAATAACCCGCATCCTTTACTTTGGTTCTAGTTCTAACCGTGATCACACACTGCCTCTGTACTTAACCCTACCTTGAAGTGCAAGTATTTCTCGGATTGCTACAAAGATCAGGATTTTTTCCCATTCGTGAAACGCAGATTGTTATCCTTTTTTTATCTGCCTTATCAAGAGTCAGTAAGGAGGTTTTATTTGTGAAAAAATTGTTTAGATTCACTGGAAAACTTAAGCAGGACGGCGAGTTTTGTTACTTCACCCTATAATATTTTCCCGGCCGCCGTGCTGCCCCGTGCGATATTCACCGGAGGTCCCGTTTTCACTTTCCCCCATTTTTTATCGACAAGTGTTAGGAGAGTCTGCTACAAGAGGGAAAATGGAACACTCCGGGAACTACGTCTTGCGGGTTTTAAAAAAACCCTGTGTAGAACATGCAGGGCCAGAAGTAAAAAAGTTAAGAAGGCAAACCAGAGCACATATTTTTGTGTAAGTTTAAAAATGACTTACTCGTATTCTATCGCGTAAACGTGGACACGGATAATGCAGACACACATCCCTGTGAAATGTGCTACAATTTACTGTGTACAGAGCATATACCACTCAAGGAAACAAGTGCGTGAAGCAACTCTATCTGCTGCGCAAAAAAGTATTGAAGAAAGTTAACACAGCTGGAGACCTAACCATAGTCGATCTCTGATAGGAAACCATTGTCACCAATACTTGAAGCGCCCAGTGTACACAAACATCACAAAACACATTTGCACACACACAGCAGCTCTTACATCTAACTAAAACATCATAGATGCAGCCCACGCAATCAGACAAATCTGATTTATTAAACAACAGCTATGCTGAAGTACACCACCTCATCTCTTACACATAAAATACAAGAAACATAGTTTTGACATTATATTAGAAAGAACGGCAGTTTGTGCATATTTGAAGCTATACAGACGACTATCTCCAAACGCAGTCACACCCAAACAACTCATATTAGAGCACCACTGTCTGCCTTCTATTTAGGGATATGGATTTAGCCTGGGTTTAATGGGCGAACAGGGTGGCGAACTTATAAATGCACTCCAGCATTGCAAAACTGGAGAAGAGGACAGTGGGAATTAAAGAAATGGAAACAGTTGAAAGCTGTTACTGAAGCCCACAGACCGCAAAATGCGTCCACTCTTAGTCAGCAGCTTTGAAAGGAAATAAAGAGGAAGACAACTAGCCTGTGACACTTTTGCAATTATTGTCATAAGTTCATGTACAGTCCATGCCGGCTTTAAGCACGGAATGGGAGAAAGCTTAAGAGTGCTTAAAGCCGAAGCGTGCTTAAGTGCGAAGTAGACATAATCCAGAGATTTTCATGTAGAAAATTCCACGTGCTATTTCCCTTTGTTTGTAAGTAGGCCTATAGCGGTCCCGCAAAAGTGTGCACTGTTATTTAGACACCCGCCATGGTAGTTTTTGTTCGCTTGTTTATTGTTTGTTTTTGTTTTGTGGTCGAATGGGAAATGAAAACTTAATTTAGACGGCCAGTCACGATACAGCACACTAGGCCTACTGTAACACACTGCCTGTGCGTACCACTGCCCGCTCTGCCACTCATACCACCGCCTTCATCCCAACTCCCACGTGATACACAATCAGGATTAATGGATAGCGAGGGTCGAAGGTGAAATCGCAGCCAGCCTCCCTTTCTCGTCTCCCCGACTCTCTTTATATTTTTTTTGGCCGTGTGTAGCTTTGCCCTAGGCCTAGGCTAGATGCCTTCCTCTCCGCCCGTGTGAGTGTGTGTGTGTGTCCATCACTTGCGTTCTTTGTGTTTCTCTTGACACACTACACTGCTGCGGTGTAGACTGTGTTCGAACTTCGATGGGTCATCATGAAAATATTGGCTGTCTTGTAAATGAAGCGTGCTTGAAGCCGAAGTTACCGTGCTTAAAGGGGTGTAATTTATATAGCAAAAATTCGGTAAGAGCCGTTTAGCGTACTTGAGTCCGAAACATGCTTAAGGCCGGCGTGCTTAAAGCCGGCACGGACTGTATTCATATGTTATGTGTTTGTGAATGTGAAAGCAGCTCTAGCTGTGAGGACACTAAGAGGAAACTCTTGTTTCATGGATCTTGTTAGCTGTGAACCTTCTACAAGTTCCATATTTGTGAAAACTGTGAGGAAAGAACGAAAAATCTCCCATTTAATTAATTTGACAGTAGTAAATCTTCTACAATTTCCCCATTTCTGAATGAATCAAACCAAAGTAAGTCAAAGTGTTTCTGAATGCTCAGCATGTCACTGATGTATAGCACTGACTATTTTAGAGATCTGGTGTACACATTTTAAAATATCATAAATTTAAAAAGTAGACCTATGAAACAATTTTCCCCATAGATGCCCTCAATTGCACCCATGTTTTAAAGGGTACCCTGTTAAGAATACTAATAAAAAGTTATTTGCTGCACAGTCCAAGAATGCCTCTATCTGTTGATAGTAATTTCACGTTGATTTGTTTATGGGAAAAGCCACAATGAAGCAATTAAACTGTATAAAAATTGTTAAGTCACAACAGTTCACTCGCAGAGCAAAGGTCAAAGTGACCTCCATGACCACCCGGGTGTGGCATGGTTAACCGGGTCAACTCCTCAGGTAACTAAGTGCTCCGCTTGGGAACAGCCATGGTTGCCTTTAGCACCAGGTAATTACAGTAAGAGAAAAGGAGACATTTATAAGGGTATTTCCATATCCATTTCTTATTGCCCCACCTTTCCTATTGCCCAGCTCTCCCCTTTATCTTGAGTTAAAATATAAAATGCAATTATAAATGCGTCGTACATGAGTATGGTGTCCATTGCTGGCTTAAGGATGTGGAAGGCCTCGGGCCCACTTAGAAGGGAGACCCCCTTTTCAACTACCCCTGCATACACCAGAGAGTAGTAATATAAATCCGAATATAAATAGGACATTTTTCGTTAGGATCCAAGTGCTCATGCTGAACAGGGGCTTCTGAATCAAGTCCTCTAATGTTATACACTATAAAAAAACACGAAGTGAAAATGAAATGCACATGTTGTTCTTTTTATTACCAAATCTATTTACACAGAGAAAATCAGTTAGAAATATTTAATTTTTCATTAAAAAGGATTTAGTAGGCCTATGTGTAGCCTATGTAGTAGGCCTATTTGACATGGAAATAAAATGTTCAAATCAGAGAATGAATGGAAAACATTACAGTCCAGACAATTTTCTTGATTTTCACTAAATAAAGTCACTGGTGATGTCGCTGAAGTTCAATTCACACAGTATATGTATCTCACTGACTCAATTCGATGCTACATATTTGTTGGGAGGCCCCCTTTAATTAGGTGAGGACCTGCCTGGATGGCCTCTTTTAAAGTACAGCAACAAAATGTTAGTATCATGTCAAGACCAGCAAAGATATTAAATAACTCTCATAAAATCATAGGCCTACATAGGTCTCTAGTAAAATTATGGTTATGATGTGTTTTGATCGGAACACTTAAACAATTAAAATGATTTAGACTAGAGAATCAGAATACACCATTTTCTTTTGTAAAAATGAATAGTTCATCACTACAACTCAAAGTACTTTATAATAATTTAGCAACTTGACTTTGAATTTAGCTAAAGTTTCTTTTAATGATATGGATGTACTTAATGAGTGCATAAAATCTTATAAAGCACACATTTTTGCACTCTTCTTTTTCATAAGAACTTGGGTTGCATATTGACCTGTACAATCTGGAGGATGTTAAATTTGAAGGGAGCAAGTATGTACTTACAAGCCCAAGGTCCCTGGAAGCATGTTCTAGACTCGACGTTAAGGTATGTACATTTTGATTTTTAAATGTTAAATGTTACAAGTGATATCTGACAAAGTGATGAGGACAGCATTGTATGGCTTGATGCCAAATGAAAGCTGTGTGGCACCACTCTGGATGAATATTTAAGGTCTCTCATAGCTTTCAACTATATTTTATTATGTCTTGCTATTATGGGCTATTTTGAATGGTAAATGTTTTTCATGATGACAGTGAAAGCTAAAATTTTGACACCTTTTCCATCCATTGCTTTTTATGGACTTCTCCTTTACAGCAATATCTATTATCTATTTGTGGTAGCCGAATTTTACTATTCAAAAGGCTTTTTAATGGCTGCATCGATCGACATGCGGTTTTAGCCAAAAGATTCTTTAAAATATTCTCTAGATCATGGCGCCCTTCGTTTTTTCAGTTTTGAGACAGTTTTGCTGCAAAAAGCTAAATTTCTTTATTTCGCCGATCGCTTTTGTAGGCCGACGCTTCCGTCTCTGTAGCCTACTTTTAGAAAATCCGCCTTCAAGTCGTACTTCCGTTCGATACTATCGCGCATTGTCGCGCAATACTGAGCACTATTTTAAGTGTACAACCCGTATTGATTTATTGGATCTAGCCTCATGTTTTCTTTTTTTACTTGGGGCTAAATTTGACTGTGATCCTTTCGTTTGATGCCCATCATCGCTTTTTCTGCACTCCTTTGTCAAATTCTTTTTCTTGCCACTGGGAACATGTTTTATCATTCTTCTTCGGAAACAGTAATTTTTGTCAGTAAGAATTTTAATTGTTTAATGCTGATGTCATATTTGTGAATGATCTAAGAATTTCATTCACACCTGACTCATAATTAAATTTTGTTCTGAGAGGGTAGTGGAATTTTTGATCAGCATATTTTGAGACTAGATCTAGTTCTTAAATGGACCCATTAAGGGAAAGATATTTTTGCAGAAATATGCACCCGATTTTTTAAATCTTTATAAAATAAGAAGTGTTTAATATGTGCAAAAGTAATCCATATTTCGGCACACTTACTTCTTTGCCATGACTGATGGATATTTGAAGTGGCAAAAATGCCTGCTTCTTATATTATGGTATGAATCTTTTCTTTATTTATCAAGGAGTCATAAGGATAAAATGTAATAATGTTAAGGGACCTTCCAAAGTCAAAAGAATTAGTTTTCATATTCTACCTATAATTTAGCAGCGTTTTTTTCTTGTGTTGAAGCTGTCCTTTGTAGACTTCTTTTAAAGAATGAATTTAAAGAAATACTTTTGCTAGTGGGTATTTGTAGCCTATGTGATGAGTTCCTTTTTTTTCTTTTCAGTGTTACTATTTTCCCAATCTATGGCCAAATGTATCATTCTGACAGACCAGCTAGAATCACAGCTCAAGGACATTCATGCTCTAACACTACAGCTAAAATTCTTTCTAAAAATATTTTCTATCACATGACTTATTTTATTGCTGTTTCATGATTGTTTCTTTTATTTTGGTTCGATAGCCAATTGAACTTCTGTACAAGCCTTTGTCAGAGTTCCAAGAGGAGTTGCTACCTCAAGATATACCCCTGAGGACAATCTATACTCTGTATGATGAAAGTGAAGAGATTCGACAAAGTAAGCTTTTCTTAGGTTTTTTTAAATGTTGTTTTGGGGCATTTAGTTTTTCTGTTTATTTTATATGTGAGGCATTGTGGTGAAATCAGGTACTCGTCTAAATAATAGAATCAAAGAAACTGTTGTCTTGCTGTTCAGCAATTTTTTTTCAAATTTTTTTTTTTTGGCTCCTCACCTTTTATGTCCATTTTACAATACAAATCTGTGTGGAGTTTACTGTAAAAAGATTGATCCGCAGCGTAAAAATGGTAAATTTGCAGTTTTTAAGGACACTCAAGCTTTGGAAGTTACCAAACTTTGGCGATCATTTCTTTGTTAATTTTACCTCTGACACCAGGCTACCCCCACTTCCTTCAATCGCAAATATCTCAGCTTCTCTTCAGGATGAATGTTTTTTGTTTTTTTCACCAAAAGCAAGACAAATGAATAAGCCTTAAGATGATGTATACCAATAACCCTGCCATATGCCCAAAAATGAAGGAGAGCCTAATTTTACCGTGTCACGACACTTATGATTTAAAAGGGAGGAAAATAAAGAAAGGCTTGTGGTTTTGTAGATTGTGGATGTTTTATGCTTCTGTGGACAATGTTTAGAACATTTTGGGAGCGCGCTCCATGCTGGAGCACCCCTCGAGCACTTCTCATGCAATGAAGAGATTGTCACACCTGCACCACCCTGACCAACCGCACTTCTCAGGGCTCACATGGATGGGATAACAGCTACCCCTCCCTGAAAAACCCTCAAAACTAAACAAAACAACAAACAAACCCAAACAACGAACAAACCAAAAAACAAAAAAACTGTACCCCTTCCCCTTTCCTCTCCCTGCAGTATGGGGTAAGTCTCAGAGCAGATGGAACCAAACTTGGGAGTTTTGTGTCAAATTATGCCAAGAGTGCAAAGCACTTTCTGTCCCAGACAGGTAAAAGCACTCTGAAGGGAAAGAATTTGTCTTTCCGTTTCCAGGTTGAGCTGGTTTTCATCTTAGATGAATTGTAGAGCAATTTTTCGAACGATAGGAGGTGGGGATAACTGTTGACAGGTTTTTTTTATGCAATCTGTTGTCTGTCAAAGTCATCTGTTTTTGCCATAATGAGCATTGATGACTCTCAGGAGTTTTCTTTGATGTTTACTTTCTCTTTGTTTTTGTCCAACTTCTTATCAGTTTGGAAAATAGAACTTGTATTTATAAATTGTAAAGTGTAACTGGGCGATTACAGCTGGCACATTCTTATTCAACATTGTGTTTTCATTTGGTTTGTTGTGTAGGTTTTTGTCTGTTATACAGTGTAATAATGATAGAGGTTTTCCTTTCTTTTTCAGAAAAACTAAGGTTGTGTCGGGAGGAACGAAAGAGAATTCTTGAAAGTGAGCTCAAAAAGGAGTCCACACTATCCAGGGATATAAAATTGTCTACTCTACCCAGTGAAGGTACCAAATTTATTCATCCTTTTAAGCGAGTTTTGTATTTCTGATGAACAGCAGTGGAAGACCCTGAATGAAATTTGTTTTTTCTTGTACAAATGCCATCTAATTAAAAGATCCTTCTTTTTCTGTACCTTTTAGCAGTATTTTGTGCTGAACAGAATCAAATGGGAAATTGTTCTTTTCTCACTTTTGTTATGACAAATGGGTTTTTGTATTTGGGGGAGAGCTTGACAGGTTTTCCAATTACAAAATGGGTTGCATTCCAAATGATTCTGATTTGTGAAGTTTGGAACAAAAATATGACCTGGAGAAAATGTAAGCCTCGAGCCCATATCTATGTACATTCAGCTATGATATATTCGAGCTTCTGAATTACTTGATTGACTTTCAGCTTTTCTTACTTGGAATGTTTGCGTTTTATAGATTTTGTAGGTTGCTGGTTGTCTCATGTTTGTACCTTGTTTTTGAAAAATGATTTTGTCAGCATAACTGAAAAATTTCGTACAGAATAAAGGATATTTTTTAGCTTTGGGTTATTGTTATGCTGAATTTCAACACACTTTCTTTCGCTCTGTTTGTATTGTAATAATTTCTGAATTGCCAAAGAAATACTCTTTTGAACTTTATACATGTCTGTGTCTAATGTCTCACAGATGCCCTTGCTAAACAAAAGAAGCAGAAAAGTGCCTTATCACCAACTAAAGCTGTTGGATTCAGAAGTTCATATGCCAGTAGAATTCTAAAAAAGTAAGTTTTTTGTACTGATTATCTTTATATTTTCTATTCTCATTGTTTGAGTGCACTTTCACCATTTGTTGATTTAATGCACAGCGGAATACTCACTCAGTTTCTCTGACTAAACAAGTCAGCATGCTAGTGAAAATGATAATGGTAATAATAATAATAATAATAATAGTAATAGTAATAGTAATAGTAATAGTAATATATAATAATAATAATAATACTAATAATAGCAAAAAGAAGAAGAATGATTATAGTAATAATAATAATGGAGTGTATTTTCATTGAGATTTTGAAGTACATGGCCATTTTTCCTGCTTAAAAGGGCCCCTGCCTTCAGGCAGCCATGTTTCAATTTTGAAGGTACTCTGTTTAAAAAAAATGTATTTTGCCCAGGTGGTGGCGAAAGCTTACTTTTATCGATTTTAGGATGACTAAGGGATCTTTTATATAATGAGCGCAACTTGTAAACAGGGCAGGGCCTCTGAGATTTTTCGTCATTATTTGAGAAGACTAGGTCTACGATCTTACCTACCCTAAGATCAGGGGTGTAGATGAAAGACAGCAGTAAGAAGGATGAAGCAGTACATTTAGAAAAAAGTAAGTATTTAGGGAGAGAGGGGCCTGGAGGTGGGGGAATAGGCAGGAGTGTGGGGGGCTGGTGGAGGGTTGGGGTAGAAAGTGGGTGGAGATGAAAGCCGATGACAGAACATGTCTAGTGAGCAGGAATAGAGGTGAAAAGAAAAAAAATCCTAGAGTTTAAAAATTTTGAACTGGGGACCTATTGAATGAGAGGCAAATACTGTACCTCTAGACCACGAGAGCCCCTGAGAGTGCGCCTAACATTTTAAAGTAAAAATTATGTGAACCTTAACTTGCCCCCAGAAACAAATCGGGTTGTTCATAAGTGCTATTTCTTTTTTAGAAATGCCCCACATTCTTTGGCTCAGTTGCAACTTATTTAACTGATCTAAACATAAATGTATTCCGCAGATCTGCAGACAGAGAGAGCACTAAACTGCACAGAGAACTCGTGTCAAAAAAAGAGAAAAATCCTCCTCGGGCTAGGTCAACGATAAGGTAGGTTCAATACCTTGTATGTGTGAGAGATAAACACCTACAATTCCAAAAGTTTCATCTTGGCTGACTGATATTGAGTGGCCAGATAGAAAGCATCACAGAATTTGAGACATTGGATAAACAGGGTGATAAAAACAAATGACTGTACTGCCAACAGGACTTTTGATAGGATGTCCCCACTGTATGACAGGCTCTAGGCTCTGAAGAAATAGGGGTGGTGTCTTTTCTTTACTCTCCCAATGTCTACTGTCCTGTGCTCTTTTGTGCAGATCCACTTATCAAGCGCTCCAGTGAAACAAAAAACAACAAATCAGTCTTCAATAGTACTTTTTATGTTTTCAACCCATTTATTACTAGGCTAGTGAGTTGCTTGTTTCAGAAGGTCTGGGAGAGGCAGTACAGGTATTGGGTATAAAGTGTTTATATAAAGAAAGATTATAGATGGTCTGTGGACGTGAGCGGATAGAGCTGGAAATTGTCTTTAACTATACGTATATGAAATTAACCAGGAAGAATTGTATTGTAAGCATCGAGGTTCGTGTAACAGAGGAATATGGTACATCGATGAGACCTGCTTCATTGTCCAATCAGAGAGCCTGAGAGAGTTTGAGGCCGGTCGGTAAAGAGTGAAGGGTTTGAGAATATTAGTATGCAACAATGCAACAGCAAGAACAGATTGAGAATCATTGGTTTGACAGCAGCGCTAGTAACACACAGCAAAGAGAGTACTTTTGAGTGATACGATCAGGACAATTTGGATTTCCCTACTTACACCTCACCCTCTGTTTTGCACCTGATGCGCTGCGCTGCCTACCGTGTAATCCTCTTTTATTTCCTTCCTGGTCTGTACAAGAAAAAAAAAAAAAAAAAAAAAATTTCGAACTCTCACGAGGACTGCTTCAAAGATTCCCCCACCTTGGCATGTGTACTCATGGCATCTTGGTGTACTTATGTAACATTACTCATAACTCTCAGAGGTGAATAAAAAAGCTGATTCTAATTGCAAGGCGGTGTGGTGAAATCAGGCGCTCGTCAAAATAATGAAATTTAAAATAATAGCTTGAGAAGTCACCAAACTTTGACAGACATTTTCTCTCTAATTTTATCTCTCAAAAATTGACAACGACCTCCTTCAATTGCAAATATTTTAACTTCAATTCAAGATAGTCGGGTACTTTTTTGTCAAATGCAAAAAAATGAACAAGTCTTAAGATGATATCAATAACTCTATATGTCCAAAAACTGACGAGGGCTTGATTCCACCTTGTCGCTACTTAATTTTTTTCTTAGGACAAGACCACAGTCTGCAGACAGAAGAAGACCTCAGAGATGTGCCCCTTCTGTCACTAAAGGCTCTCGAGTCAGAGTCCGGAGTGGGTCTGCACCTAATGCTCGATTGCCTGTGAGGGTAAGAAAATATTGGACATTTAAAAAAAATATTATTCATGGTTTTCTGTAAATTTTGCCTCTTTCTTTCTTTGCATTGAGATGAATAATCTATCTCTTTTTCTCTTTTAACAAATCTTTTAAGGTGGTATTTTTACACCTCCTTTGACTCGGTTTAGTCTTTTTCTCTCCTTGAGGTGCAATTACAGCCAACTGAAAAGAATGGATAGACAATTTGCTGGCAAAGGGGATCCTGCTGAAACCTGTTTTGGACTATTTCCTTTATTCTTTGTATTGATCTATAGCTGTATGTATCTTATATAACAGTCCAGATTAATGTCATATGTATCTTTGTATCATTTGACTTTACACTCTTTATCAATTCTTATAAGTTGAACACCTACATAACTAAAAATTTTCATCGTTAAGTATTAAGCCATACATGTCTTTCCTTTAAGGATCAGAAGATTTTAAAACTCATGAAAGATCGGCGTGATGAAGAACGGAAGGATCTTCAGGCTAGCACTGAGGCACGTCGTCTTTGGGAAGATCAGAAGAAAAGAGAGGAGGCCTTACGAACCATTGCTGAGAACAAGAGACGGCAGCTCCTGGCTGAAGAAAACAGGATCAGGGACAGGAGGAAGGTTAGTAGTTTGTTTACCTATTTTTTACTTTTAGAGCTTTATATTCGTATGTAATTGTTATTGATCTTGTTATTGATCATGTGCAGGTTTTCTCTGATAAAGTTGTTGAGAAGAAGCATACTATTCCGGGCTTTATCAACATTAATTTTGCTTAAACAAGTGATTTGCTAACCCTTATTTGACAACCTTTAAGCGGTAGTCTTCTTGTTTCATAATCGAAAAAGAAACTGACATAAAGAAATTCCTAGAACACACCCTTCTCAGATTCTTTTGGTCAATGATCATTAGCTGTGATATATGTATTCATTTTTGTTAGTGATGAAATGTATGTTATCAGAAAATGAAAATAAAGTGGAAGGAAAAAATGCAAACAGAGAGAAAAATGACATAATGACCAACTCAAAATGGATTGAAGTTCTTTATTTATTGTAGATTGGTGATGATAATTTAGATAATAATTTAGATCTTTATATGACTAGTAAATGCTTGTGAAAAGGCATTGAATGAAATTCAAAATATGAAATTGTTATGAAATTCTGCTTGTTATTTAACTTAAGAGAATTTTTACTCTACAGTTTGAAGAAAAAGAAAGAATTATTCAAGCAGAGGAAGAGGAAAGAGAACTGAAAAGACTTGCTGTCAAAGATTCACAGCTGAATGCAGAGATAGCTCTCATGAATCAGCTTCGAATGAAGGTAATTTGGTCTTTTGCTAAGAGATCAATGTTTGGGTAGGTTGCCATGCATATCAAATTTATTTCCAAATGGCAAATTTTCTGTCCTTTTATTTGGAACGTGATGTTGAATCATTAACTTAAGCTTCAGAAAAGCTGTTCCTGATGATTTTCTTTTACATAGATAATGTTCCCTTTTAATTCTGAGCTTGTGTTGCTCTGTGAATCAATAGTCCAGTTGACCAGCTGAGCAAAGACAGAACCCTTGTAATCCTGCTGTATGAGGACCACCTTTATAAATGATATTATTTTACTTTGAAGTTTGTACAGTTGCTCAGAAACAAATCTGTTTTTTTTTCCTTACCCAAAGTGGACTTCCAACTATCTTATCTTAACTGTATCAAAATAGGTAAACCATCTCCTTGAATTGTTTTTGTGGGAGTGCTAGACTTTTAAGTCCCTCATTTAATAGCACACTACTGCAGTAACCTTGGTTTTATCTACAGTTTATGGCTCATGGAGAGCTAGATAAATCAGATTCCTCTCCTGAAAGGGGTGTTAGATCAAGCCATATCCAGCTTCGTTGTTTTTTAAAGCCCATTTTCTATGCAGCTGAAGATTTCTCACTGTTGTTGATTTTGTTTGTCCCAATAACAGGAGTTACAGCTGTCGGATAAAATACAAAAAGAGACAGCTAAAGCTGAAATTCATGTAAGTAAATTTTAACATTTTTCTTTTCCATTCCCCATTCACAATATGATCTGCTTCCTTATCTACCAAATTCTCTTGTAGTGAAGGCATGTAAACTATTATTGTTGGTGTATTTTTTACTGAGATGTATCGCATGCAAACCAGACTGGTTCTGACAGGCTGGTGCAAAACAACCTACCTAAATATTCTTACTTGTTTTGATAAGAACGTTTAGTAAATTTACATTTACATTATAACACCCTGAAAGGGACAAATGAATTTCATGAACCCCCCAAATCTCACAAGGGTTGGGTTAGAGCTTAAAGTGACCTCTTTCCACTATTTGTGTCCAGCAAAGTATTTGTATGCCAAAACAAAAAAATAGGGAAAACAAATAAAAGAAACGGAATATCTCTCTTTCAGGAGCTGAACTTGAAAGCAAAAGAGAAAGAAGATGAAGAAATAAGACAGCTCCTCCTTGCGAAGCAGATAACAGATGTGAACAGCGCTACAGAGCGCAAGGATGTGAGACTGCATCAAGAAAGTTTGGTATGATGTGAACTGCATTATGTGAATATTGTTCCTGTAGTTTGAAAAATCAAAGTTATAAATATTGTCAGCCAGCTGTTCAGGTGTACTAGGCCCCATATTTTTAAAATGTGTTTTTTTCATAGCTGTTTCAAAATCCATGGTATTAGTTTTATGTGCTCAAAAAATATTTTGTTGAAATTCAAATTCTAAATGTTGAAAAATAAAAAAGAAAAGATCCATAATGCAGGTACAATTGTTAAAAGAATGAAACAGTTTTTTTCTCTCCTAAAAATTTTGCTTCTTGCTCCTAATTCGAAGTTACAAATGAACAATAAAATACACAGTAGAGTCCACTTAAATTTAAATCTGTGTGACCTCTGGTTTTTCTTTGGCTAAGCCGGTTTTTTTGTCTATCGGGATTGCTCTAATAGCAATGACTGTTGACAGCGTAGAGTTGGGAATACCATACTTGCAGAGAATTTCACTTTTTAAAAGTTTTTCTCATTTACTTCTTTCAGTAACTGCAATTTGAACTGCAGGCTGTTTGCCATTTGCTCTCTCTCTTTAACATTGTCATCTAGCTGAATCTGTCAAACAGTCACACAGAGCAGACTAAAGAGATCAGGACACTGTATATCACACTGTGCTATACTCTATGCTAGGCTAGAGAAATGAGAAAGCCCAATGCCATGTGCTTGTGTGTAGGGCCTATGTGAACTAGTTTCACAGAGACAGTAGGCCAAGACCAAACAAATGTCAGGTGACAGATATACATTCATTATCTTTGCGTTATTAAAACTAAGCCTATATAGGCCTACACAGTGCATATGTCTACTGATGTGTGTGATAAATGTGAGCAAACGGTACACTGGTGATGCTTCTCTCTGGTTCACAATTGACACAGTTCCATTCTAGTATTCTAGTATCTCTGTCTCTTGTTTTATTATCTTGAAGCGTGTAAGACTTGTTGGTTTCAGTTGCTCGAGGGTAGCTAGTTATGTAGATGACATGAACCTTGAAGTTCTTTTCTGTTCTAAAATGGGAATATTTTGGCTCATGGATAGTTTTCCTACAAAGACGAAGAAGAAAATAATTGGGGATTCTATTTTTTTTGGATTTACCACTGTTTTTGGATTGCCTGTGTCCAGTTTAAATGGTCTCCACTGCATATTCTGGTAGACTATTTTGACCTCTTCCTCACCTTTCTCTCTAAAATAACTTAATGCATCTATGTGCTCATGTGTAGTTATTTAGTGTGTGTGTGTGTGTGTGTGTGTGTGTGTGTGTGTGTGTGTGTGTGTGTGTGTGTGTGTGTGTGTGTGTGTGTAGTAGTAGGAAACAGGATGCATGTGATAAATGGTTTGTCATATTCTCACAATAATTTAAAGTTACATTTTGTTTCAAATAAAATATTCAGTTTCATTTTCATATTCTGCTTACCACTATATTGTCCTCAGAAAAAGTTTTTGGACAACAGGCAAGAAAGAGAACTGCATGAAAAGAGGAAACATTTTATTGAAAATCAAGAAAGGTATGTTGTTTTTCGTTGAATTTCTAAAAAAACTGTGACATCTGAAAGTAAGAGATACATGATGTCGGTTTCTGTAATGGACAATATTTGTAGTTTCAGATGATGTTATTTAGATTGGTCAGTGGCATATTTTTTGGAGAATATGAAACTACTAGAAATTAGTAAATTTCATTGCCAAGTAAATATGATTTAAATGGAACCAGTAAAAGTTACAGATTTAGTAACATCAAGCTAAACCTATTCTCTGATCTCGTAGCAAATCATGATTCTTATAGGATGAGATATTCATAATGCTTTGTGTTGTTCAAACTACTTTTAAACGATGTTTTATAGAAG
Organism: Aplysia californica; assembly: GCF_000002075.1. Classification (NCBI taxonomy): domain Eukaryota; kingdom Metazoa; phylum Mollusca; class Gastropoda; order Aplysiida; family Aplysiidae; genus Aplysia; species Aplysia californica. Next base: position 1,961,074 of record NW_004797309.1, on the reverse strand, counting down.
TTGAAATACAAAGCACCCTCTCGACTATAGCCTTTCCAGGTTAATTAAGATGTACTGATGGTGCAGCGAGTAAATTAAATATGATGTGAACCTAAACTTTCATTGGTGTAATTAAGATTTAAACAAACATATCAACAGACAAAATCAAGCTGTGATGCAATCGTCTATGGCAAGCAGACTCAATCAGGCTGAGAGCAATTTGTCTGTGGTCTTAGAGCAGAGGAACAAACAGCTTGAGGAGCAACGGTTTGTGCATTTGTTCTCTTGTTAATTAAAAAATTATTTTCTGTCCTTGAAGAAAGAAAGGAAGGCCTAAAATTATATTTGAAGGAGGGCCTTAGTGGATTCCAACTTAAAGGAGATGGGTCATGGCTAGACAGGGGGGAAGACTATAGCCCAGGACAGAAGAATCTGGAAACTCTTGTTGGTGATTTATACTCTGGTACAGGGTGAGAGACACTCCTGCTGCTGATGTCCTGAGAAGATTCCATTTTCTTAGCTCTTTATCTCTGGCAAGCCACCCCCAGTAACTCGTGGTTGGAACCGCTGTGCCGGTGAGCCGCTGGCAGCAGCTCAGGTGCATTCATTCATGACGACTTTGACGTCAAATTACTTTTAGGCAATTGCAGAAAACAGGTCCATTTTACCAGGAGTTCATGCATTACATTAAAAGCTATCAAAATAGGTTCACTTGATCTGATTTAATTTCCCACTTGATGATGTTTTTGTCATTTTTAGATTTAGTACCAAAAAGGACCCCGGCGTAGTGTGTTAACCCTCTCGGAGATAAAGAGTTAAACTCTTTGTCCGTTTCTGATTGCTGAGACTCTAAAATCTATAACGCACACTGAACATGAAACCAACTTATCTGTTCAATGACACTGGTGCTGAAAGTTGTGATAATGAAGCCCTTTTTCTCATGAAAAGCCACAACTCAGTGGTACATATTGTTTTTTTTATTGTGCTTTATCATTGTACCTCCACACTTTTTCTGTGTACATAAACAGAGAAAGTCGAATACAAATAATATATATCTTGTATTGAGTTAGGTATAGCATTATCGAATTTGAGAGAAAAGTTGTTAATGGAAATTCTGTTTTGGAATAGAGGTATCGATATCATATGATTAGACGTAATGCATTTTGCTCTGGTGAACGCTACTTCCTGTGATTGCTATATTAATAAAAATATTAATATCATTTTTTTTAGAACAGGATGCTATAACTAATTTTTAAAAATTGAAAATGGCTTTTGGGGATATTAGTAGATTTGAAGAAATAGACATGCAAAGGTATATTTACTGCATAGATCAATGTGCTTTGATTAATTTGGCTAAGTCAGTGTTTTAATTAGTATTTCTTAAGATTTCATTGCATACAAGTCCTCCTGGAACCACACAGCTGTTACGTGTGGACATTTTGATCTTATGGTCTAATCTATTAATTGTTTTGAAATTATCAGTCGGGCAGAACAGGAAAAATTGCATCGTGCCCGCAAAGCTCACAGAAGGATGGAAGCTGAAATGGATGCCTGGAGACATGGGCTTTTGGAACACAAGAAAATGGTAAGAGAAGCAATAATGTCTGTGGAAGTGGACACTCTTCTGACTCTTCCCATTTTTAAAATTTACTCTTTCTGTACCAAACACCGATTTTTCAGTGCCTTTCTCCACACAGTTTGATTATGTGTTGATAAATCATGACCCATAAAGAGTCAACTTTCACATGTCTAAAGGGGATGTCATACTTCAGTATGGCTCCAGGAGTGGGTTCAGTTATCTCAGCTAAGTTGCATGACCAACAGATTTGATCATGGATGTTTTTGGTTTATATATGTTCACATGATCAAACTATTGAGTGTCTTACACTGATTGTGACTCTACAGGCAGACTTTCATCATATGAATCTTGACATTAAACTCTAAAAGTAAAAGCTAATTCTAAGATGTAATTTACAATTTATCCAAACCATTTTATTATCTTTGTTAAAGAATTACTCTTTTTCCTTCCAGCATTAGCTATAGGTTTTCTCATTGTTTTCTTTTGTAGCTTTTCTGTTTGGCACCATCTTTTTTTGGATTATTTGTTGAAAAAAACAAAAAAACTGCTGACATTTCAGGTTCTTTGATGTTCCTTTAGATGACAATAATTTCTATTTGAAGGATGTAATCAATGGCCATATCTTAAGAAAATCTTTCTTTGGTACCAAAACAATTACAGATAGGGTTGTCAAATGTCAGAATCCATCTATATTCATTATTTCTATGTTCCATGTGCTTATGTCAGCCATGCTGTATAAGTGGCTTACCTTTCTATGTGTTGTTTTAAAGCAGCTTTTCTCCTTGATATCTCTTATCTTACAGATGGAAAGCAGAGCCTCTGAAGTAGTGAATAAAAGCTTGGAACTCAAGTCCTGGCAAGTTAAGAAAGACAGAATGAACAGACAGACGGAGCAAAAACGAAATATTTCAAAGTAGGAATTCTTGCTGCTCATTTTTTTTATAAACCATGTTTTCTTTTCATTGCTTTCACTACACTGTAAATCACAAGTAAAATATTACAGGAATGACAAGAAACCTTGTATTCCAGTACCAGGTTCTCACATGTCAGCTCAATCTATAAGTTTGGTACTGAGGCATGGCAAAATTTGAATTCTGTGTATCTTTGCTCGGTATCAAGCTATATCATGTCGCACTTTCAAACTTTTCACTTTTGAAGAATTAAGTTTATGTACACACCCTAACACACTATCAAGCACGCAACCACACACACACACACACACACACACACATACACACACACACACACAACCCCCCCCCCCCCACACACACACACCTATTACCTTCCTCTTGCACTCAAACACACACACACACACACACACACACACACACACACACGCACACACACACAAGCACTTACCGACACATATACACTCTCATTGATATATAATATATATATATACAGTTGAATGTTAACACAACAAGTACTCCTTGTAGGAGAATATACAATATCAGTTCAGTTGTTTTACAAATATTATTTTAAGTATACGTGTTTGCTCAACTGAAATCACATTTTCAAATTCTTAAAGCACAGGTCTCGTTGCTGCCAATGCAATATGAACAGTTTCTTTCTTTTATTTCATAATCAAAATGTCCTTTTTCTTGTATGCTTACTTCAGAATTCACAAAGAAGTAGAGAGATGGCGCAGTGATTTAGAAAAATCTCTTTGTGAAAGAGACAGGAAAGTGGAAGATCTTTTGGAAGAGAAGGAGCGTACAATTTCAGAGGTAGGTACAGTTTTTCTAAAGGATTAAAATAATTTGTGTTCAGTGGATTGAGATTTGCTGTTTAATTGGATACCTTGTTTCAGAATATCTTATGTGCTCATGTGATAACAAATCATTTACTTTAGTGTTTCTGTTATGTTAACCCCTTTGTTACCTTATGATGTACTTGGTAAATCACGAAAATGCATAATTTTTAGCTTTGTGCTTATCATGGACTTCACAGAATTTCAAGAAACTTACTACTCCTGGTTGCCTATATGAAGATATATACCTCATGCTAGTCATCTGGAAGCCACAAGCACATTGTGGATTCCTATTCAGGAATAAAAAAACTTGCGTAACAGTATCAAATTTGCTAGTATTAATTTGCTGCTAGACTTGCAATCGATTGATAAACAAACAACTGCTTGCTCTCACCAAAGTGACTTTAAAAAGGCAGAAAATTTCGCTTTTTCACCTAGATTTGCAAGCTATTTAACATTATGAGTTAGATGGGGGGGGGAATATAGGGAATGGCAGAAGTGAAAGAAGTGACAGGAAATTTGTACTGACATTAGATCGGTAGGCAGGAGATTAAAAAAACCCAACACAAATATAGACCTGAACAGAAAGTGCATCCAGCAAGGAATTTGCTCAATATGGTGGCTGGCCATTACATTACTGAACCGACTGATAGCAAGTTAGTGTAGGGGCTTCCCCTGTAGAACAGTTCCGCTTAATAACTATAGAAGACAATAAAAAGCAAGACAGAAGCATGTACTATGTCCAGGCCACAGTCCATGTGAATTACAAAATCACTAATAATATTTTCTACTCTAAGCTTCCCGTGTGACAATTGTTTCTCCACATTTGATCAACAACCAGCAAAGGTGACAGCTGTCCCAGTTGGTCTAAAACTAGAAGCTTTTTGAGAAACTGTCAAAACTCTTTTTCCCACTATTGTTTTCTTCATTGTAACTCTTGTCTTCAGACCAGGGCGATGGCACAGATAAGTCAGACCATGCGGGATGACATCAAAGAGAGGTACGTATCTGACACCTTTGACAAGAAGGCCTTGGAAGCCCAACTGTATGCAAATCTCTACAGTAGCCACAGATCCCGAAGTCCTTCACTGAAGAATCGATCGAGCATTAAGATATGCTAATAGATTGCATATTTATTAATCAATATTCATGTATCTCTTTCATTTTGTTTCCTAGATTGGTCAGGTACCTTTTAATTTTTGTAGTTTGAAGTATCGCTTTGGGACCAATTTAACTTATTTTGGTTTTTCGTTAACTCAGTTTGTTCATAAAGTCATGCTTGTGTCTCAAGGGTGCCCTGTAGGCCTTAAGCTTTAATATTTTCTGTCTGTCTTTGTTCAGTCTTATCATTAGCATAATATGCCTTCGTTCAAGCACTGTGTAAAGTTGTTTTTTTCTTAATGCTCTCCTTTTATGTTTATATATAAATTTTATAAACTTTTTAAAACTTTGTTGTAAACTTTTGTTTGTGTGCACTTGAGTATGAATTGCTGACAGACATTATACATAACAATGTGAACAAATGAAATTGTAATTTTTAGAAAGTCAGAGTCCTGTTGTGGAAAGCTTGTGATGCAATTAATCTATGTCAATTTATGTTGTACTTTGTACTCTCAGTGATTTTTTTACAGTTTATAGCTGGAGTCTCCTTTTATTCTGTGCAATGGTAGACAGTCAGTTCACACTTTGTTCTTTTAATTTTTTTTAAACGAATAACTATTAAACACAAGAATACTTTCATACACTTTTGATGCACAACACCTTGCCATGCACTTGCTTTATTTTGTTTTGTTTTTTTAAATTCCTTGAGTTTTAGATACTTCCTATCATGCACTTATATTTCCTATCATACATTTGGGTTTAAATTTCATACAATTTCACTTTTCATATACTCTTACATTGAGAGTGAAAGTCGAGAGTGCTTGATCCTTCTGAACTTTATGTCATCATTTATCAAGGACTATTCAAGTGATAAGAGCACCAATCATTATTTTTCCAATGTAGTACATATTTGAAAAAGAAGAATCCACATCAATTTTGAAGGTTTCTGTGTTAACAATAAATTTGGTTCTTTGTTTGATTGAAGTTTTAAATTTGCCATGATTATGATGATATCAAAATCAGTTGAACTTGACATACTAGAGTGTCTAAGCTGTGCTGATAAAAAGTGATTTATATGCATCTGTTGCGATGCGGTTACGAATTTGGAATCAGCTTGGTATATATGACCCCTGTATTATTGTGTGAATATTTGAGCCCATTCTCAGTTTCTCTTATAATGTGATTTAGAATGGGCTTGGATTGGGGGGTAGCTGAACATCAGGATGTGGTGACGTCGAGGAAAGAGCACCATTTTTTTTGCTTAATCCATTACTTTGTAAAGTACATTCGGCCTTTCTTGGTCACAAGTCAGATCGTTGTGTATAAAGAGACTATTCCTGCCTCTTTGTTTTGGGAAACTTCTTTGTCATGTTTTGCTTTTTTGTTTATTTTTAGAAATAAGAAATCACGAAAAAAAACTAAAAGTGTGTTTCTGGACATTGTTTTCAGTAACAGGCATCTACATGACTGTCTCTTTTCATTTTTGAGAAACAACAATGATCCTTTTTATTTTGAAATGTAACTTCAAGTCAGTCGTGTCTGTTTCCATGGATATCAAAGGATCCGTGGATATGAAACTTGTGGATATGAAACTTGATGAATAGTGTTTCCTCAACACGCCCGCAACCCAACAAATTTAGAATGGAATTTGTCAATGATTAAAAAAACTGGCCTTGTTCTTGTCCCCAATTCTCAATGTTCATTAGCATTCAACAGCTACCAGGGATATTCTACCACTGTTTTTACACTGTTATGTGTCAACCTGCTGTGATGTAATGAATAAAATTAGCTTGCATTATTAATTCAGTGTTTTCCTATTCTGCGATTTGCTGCTGTAGTTAATAGCATTACCCCAAAAATATGTAATACATAATCTCAAATTCAGATGGCTTGATGAAAGATTGGAAAGCGAGTCTGAATTGTCAGAATGCTGTCATTCTTGTAAGAGTAAGAGTGGGAAAATTTCGTTCACTGTTTTCTGGCTCTGTTTGATGGAGTCAGGTTAACTTAAAACCCGGTCTCACCTTAAAACAGCTTATTTTCCCCATTTTAAGAAAAACAATTTGCTCCAGTGATTTTAATGGTGTAAATGACTCTTCCATATGCCAGACCTATCTTAGCTTTTTTATTTGTGTTTCAGGGGTCCTCCATGCCCCCAATCCTCCTGCTATAATCTATCTGCTCCAGATAAACATATATATCAATGGAAAAGGAATTAAATGGTTTTTCAGACCTAGCAAATAGATTTCATTTTTGTCAAGCTCTCTTGAGGTGTGTCCTGTTTTCCTTGTTACTAAAAATAGAAACAAAAACAGAAATGGCTCTTCCTCAACAATAACAATACCTTACGCAGCCTTTATTTATACAAGTATATTTTTACAGGTAAAAAACCATGTCACTAGCCATTGTATATTTATACGAAATCTTGCTGCCTGAACTGCTGGGAGCTAGATCTAATAGTGGTTGGGACTTTGGAAATTTGAGTGAATCCTATCCCCCTGGATATGACATTTGTCAAAGAATACAAGATATGTAGATCACTCCTTAACCCTTTCTGTACATCATGTTTTACTATCGTATCCATACGACGTTGGAAACTCTGCGCCACCACTTTCCAAAGAGGAAATTTGCTCGTTAATCCAATCGGTACGCTTTGCATAGCAGTCTGTCAAAATGATTTTTTTTGAGAAATGCTGAAAGTTTCAAAGAGATCTTCATACTAGAAGTATTCTAAAACATAAAGAATACAACCCCGGGGGTGCAAAATGACCCCAGGGCATACGGATAGGGTTAAAACAAATTTTAATGTCCTTCACTGTTCTCAATCCCTTGTAACACCTCTAGTCTTCGGCATTTATATGACCTTATTGTGTTGCAAGTGCCGTAAAACTCTTACTAAAACTAAACTGACTAGTTAGTCATATAGAGGAGCGACCACCCACCTGGTAGAACAACTTTTGCCTCAGTTTAATCCATTATGCTGGTGGTGTTGATATGGGGACAGACTTGCTACTATTTAAAGAAGCGAGCTTTTCACTAAAAGTTCCTGTCAGAAAATTGTTCGTAGGTAGCCTTTTTTGTTTGTTTCTTTCTAAGTTTGGAAGAAGGGGGGAGGAAGCAATAAGGATCTGTAGAAGACTTTTTAGTGCGTTCCATTAATCAGGAGGCAATTTTCTTGATTAAGCCTGTATTTTCTTAATTTCTTAGGACTTAAGTTCCGAACTTTTGCACACTGTTTCAGATGCTCTGCCTTCCAGTTGTAAAACAAGAAATGTCAAGGAGAAATTTAAATTTCCTAATAACACATTGAAAAGTATGCCACTAATACAGCAAGATTTATTCAACAATGAATGTTGTGATATAGATGAATTCCCTCATTTGGGATACACATCAGCAAATAATATTTTATGTGCATTTGATTAGAATGAATATTAGTAAATGAAAGTGAGCACACCTGTTAAACCGTTCTTCAAAGTAATGACTTCTCTTTTCAAGAGAATTTCTTTTTGTCGTTCTTTTTCAGCTTGTAGCATGGGAGAGGTCAATCGATGTTCTGACCTTTTAGTTCACTATGTCATAGAAAAAAAATGAGATGTTAAATGCGAAACATCTTGCTTTAACATGTTCCTCTTTAAAAGAACAAAACGAAACCAAAACTCGATGAAAACGCAACTAAAATTCAAAGATGTTCAATGCAACATACCTTGCTTAAATTGTCCCACACTTTAAAAAACCCAGAAAAAACGACAACCTCGATGAAAACGCTACTAAGATTCTAAGATTCTAAATGCAACATATCTTGCCCAAGCATGCCTCAGCCAACAGCTTGATCGCTTCACGAATCCGCACTTTGTTACAAACAAAAGTATACTGTATACCGTGGCTTCTACGCCTACTTAAACTATCCGTACAACTGTGTAATGTATTGAAGCATTCAATTGGCCCATCGCGACCCAGACTGTGACCAAACAAATCTGCTTGGCCTTTCCCTGAAATGAAATGGTGAGCAAACATTCCGTGTGGAGAGGATGCTCCGAGGTCCAGACAGGACCTCTTACAGGACTCATGAGTCGTCTAGTGGAACTCACTGAGGGAAATCGTAATGGCTTATTTTGTCTAGCGCTACTCACGGAAGTAGATCGGAAGTGAAGTGAAAGAGGGAGGGAGAGAGAGAGAGAGGGAGGGAGAGAGAGAGAGAGAAGGAGAGAGAGGGATAGAGAGAGTGAAGGAGGGAGAGAGAGAGAGAGAGAG
>NW_004797309.1:1948174-1950308 GCF_000002075.1 Aplysia californica | reverse complement strand
CACACACACACACACACACACACACACACACACATGTTTTTATTATTTTAGATTTTAAATTTTATTTTACATTCTTTCCTGGGTGTGTGTGTGTGCCTTCTGATTAATGATTGAAGTAATCAGACGGTCATTGGAACACATCGCTCTCTCACTACTTCAAGTGGAAATAACACATGGTTTGCCACTTAGCAAAAGGTTCATAACCGGCAACCCGTAACGCTTTCCTCTTTATCACGCTTCCCGCCCTTTGGAGTCGGAAGGACAAACAAAAATCATGAAACAATCACCCTGCTCCCTCCCCTGTCTGTCTCTCAGTCTGTCTGTCTCTCTTTTTTTCTGTCTGTCTTCTCTCTCTCTCTCTCTCTCTCTCTCTCTCTCTCTCTCTCTCTCTCTCTCTCTCTCTCTCTCTCTCTCTCTCGCTTGTTCTCGCTCTTGCGCCTGCTATCGCCCTTGCCCTTTCTGGGGCAAAGCGATCCCCTTTTACCCTTCCCCTCCCTTTCTTTACTAATATGATCCCAGGAACCTGAATGAAGACCCCCCAAGTCTTTGTGGCAACGTTCATTAAACTGTGACACTTATTGTAAAAGGCTTTCAGAACGGAGCAGGCTTAACTAGATTACAGTTTTAGCAGGTGCTAAAATGTTAAGAAAAATTGCACCAATAGAAAAGAAAGCAAATAGACAGACGGAAGTTCATGTAAATCATTCTAAATTTTCGAAATTGTTTCATAAGTAATCGATGATAAACACAAAAGTAATATGTGTCAGGACACAGTGGAATCAGGCGCTCTTCAATTTTTGGTCGTATGAAGTTACTGGTATAATCTTAAAGCATTTTCATTTGTCTTGCCTTTTGAAGAAAAAACCCCAAAACAAAGTCTATCCTGAAAAGAAGTCGAGATATTCGCAATTGAAGGAAATGGGGGCCTCCCGGTGTCAAAGATAAAATTAAAGAAAAAATGGCAGCAAAAGTTTGGTAGCTTTCAAAGCTTGGGAGTCTTTGGAAACTGCATAATATTTACATTTTTCCTCCTTTGATCAACGTTTTTTTCCTGTAAAAATCAACACCAAAAAAATATTTTTTGATGGACAAGAAAGGTGTTGAGGAAAAAAATATAAAAAAAAATTGCCGAACGAGCCTAAAAAAATCTTGATTTCTTCAATTTCAATATTTTGATGAGCGCCTGATTTCACCACGATGCCACGCGTTGTCACAAAGAGTTACGTGGGCATATTTTCAAAGTTGGGAAACTACCTTTTGATTTTTCAGGTTTTATGGTATTTCCTGTAAATCGAAGTTCTCGGATGTTTTCTCTCTGCCATTAGCCATTTCATATTTTATTGGGACTACTTCCGTTTCGGTTCGTCCTTCGTCGTATGTGTGAGACAGCTGCTTCTACTATTTCCAGATCTAGAATCTCGATATCCAACTCTGTTCAGATGTGTGCTCCGCAGTGTTGATGGATGCTTCAGGCCAAACTTTATTGTATTGACTCTTTCTGGATACATTTGGTCTAGTCATGTCCCTTATACGTTGAGTTCGTTTAGACCCACCACATGTTAATTCGTTGTATTGACGTTTTAAAAAATTTAGCGCGTATTTGGTGCGTATTTTTTTTTTTTAGAGCAAGACTCCAGACCTAGATATCTCTAGATCTATATCCTAGATGTATTTGGAGCACATAATGCAAGACTGATTAGGAGTAGTTAGCAAAAATAGAAGTGCTGTTTGTGCTTTGTGTCTGAAGGGTCATGAGATTGAACCTTGCCTTGGGGCCGAGATTGCGTCCTTGAAAGAGATATGTTGTATGAATTTTCCTCACTTCATCGAAGTGGGAAGGGGCACCCGGCTGTTGGCGGGAAAGATGTCTTGTACTATTGAAGACTGGCAGTTGCTGGTCTCAACCTACATATCAGCTTCACAGAGTAGTTTACTCGGGCGTTTTTTCTTTGTCCCATCCAATAACTATTCCTGTATTTGTGTGTGCGTGCGTGTGTGTTTGTTATTGTGTGTGCACATATTATGTGTGTGTAAATCTGTGTGTTAATGTGTGTATGTGTGTGTGTTTGAGCACGTATGTGTGTGTAAATGTGTGTGTTTGTGTGTGTTTGTGCGTGTGGTAATGTGTGTGTGT
>NW_004797309.1:1946429-1947486 GCF_000002075.1 Aplysia californica | reverse complement strand
TACATGTACTATAATATAACATTCTTCAAACGTTCCAAATTTAGCTAAATTTGTCGAGTTCCACTAACCGGACAGCTCTTCTATCCACCACCCCCACCCCTCGTCAACCCAACAAATCCTTATCTTTCATCCTTGAAGTCTGAAAGCCGAAGTTTTACCAGCGGTGTATTGAACTCCTGACATAAACCAGCAAAGTTGTTGGTTGACGTTTTAATGAGCTGCTTGATCGACGAAATAAATGCTGGCATCGTTCTTTCCGTCTTCTCTCTCCCTCGCGTATTGTTTATTTGCTCTTTTCGTGTTGTTTTTGTATGTGCTGTTTATGTTGCTGTTTTCGGCGGTATTGCTGTTGTTTTTTTAGTGGGAGGGGTGTGTGTACATAAACCTCTGTTTCCTATTTCTCCGAGTTGAACAAATATCTGTACACTGTATTTTTGTGTCCCCATAGAGTTTGGGGCAGGCAAGAAAGAAATGAATAACCGACGAAAAAAACCCCCAAAAACAAAACAAAAAGAAAAAGAAAAAAAAGTTAAAAAATAAAGGGGAAAGGGGGGGGGGGTGTATCCCTACTACCTGTCGAGAGGCGCACACAACTCACGACAACTCCCAGAGGTCAACGCACCCGGGGTGCCGTTATTCTGCGTAATTCTGTCTTGTATCAACAGACGTTCCTTCTCGTGAAGAGATGATCTAGATCTATCTCTGTTTTCTTTCCATTCCGGCATTCACAGTCGTGTAGATGCCAGCAGTACAAAGACCTCAATGCAATAACAACTCTTCACGTTTTTGATAAACGCACTGTCTGTGAAAAGCTGGCAGACATAAATCTGTTGTAAACTAGATTGAAACGGGGCACCCTCTTTTGACACCAAAGCTGTAAAATAGATATTCTGGTTTCAGATTTGAGGTTCTTATTTGAAAACAAAAAGCGTAAATAGCTAGATGTGTCTGGTATTATTGCCTTATTCAACTACAAAATAGACTCACTTGTCCTCATGGCATGTGATTTGCTGCCAGCGCTAAAGAGAGAGAGAGAGAGAGAGAGAGAGAGAGAGAG
>NW_004797309.1:1943099-1944787 GCF_000002075.1 Aplysia californica | reverse complement strand
GTAGTAGTAGTAGTAGTAGTAGTAGTAGTAATAGTAGTGGTAGTAGTAGTAGTACTAGTAGTAGTAGTTCTCTTAAAATTCCATGTCTTAATTCCTTTTTAGTTCAGTAGAAACAGAATCATAGCTCAACTCGAAACTGAAAGAACTCATCGCGACGAGGATAAGAAGTAATGCAGTCTCTAACGCGGAGTTAAGAAAATGAACAGGATGTCTACTGTACGAAAAAATCATAAACTTTTATCCTAGATTTTGGGCTATCATTGCTGCCGCTCAAAGCTCGCTATTACGACCAAAATGAAGAGCAAACATCAGCCTTGCGTACCGCACAGTCGAGTACGCGCGGCACCTTCCCCTTGTCCTTCGTTTGGCTAAAAAGGCGCACCTTGGCGCACCGGAAATAAGCCAGGATATTATAGAACAAGTCTATGGGAGAGGTAAGTCACAAGGAAGCATTGAAAACCGGGAACCGGGGAACGTGGCTTGTTGGCGGAAATTGTCCAACGTTAAACCAGTTGAAGATACCGCGTAAACGGGAGCGATCTCTCTTTTCGGCAGGAAAGGCCCTTTCATTTTCTCGTTGATCGCCCACGAATTATTTGGGAACAAGTATAGGTCAATAGGGCATAGATTTACATTTTTTGGTCTAGCTCCAAATCGTTTTTCAGTGCCAAACATGAGTAAATCAATGGAGCAAAAATGAGCGTGATTGATTATTCGGGATTTTCTGTTTAACTAGAAACCCCTTCAACCTCGTCGAAGGTTGCTTAAAAACGAAAGAGGGGAGGGGGGAGTGGGGGTGGGGTGGGTGGATGAATTTAGAGAGAACAAAGATTTATTTTCCATACAGTCAAACCTGTTCAAATGGCCACCTGAATAAGACAATCATCTGTACAAGCAGCCACGTTCCATTAGCTGTTTTGCTTTTTTTAAAAAACATCATAATGACACCGTGTAAGACTGCCACTTATCTAACATAACCATTTTTCTCTTCTACAAGTGGTGACCGTCCAAGACAGTTTCGAGAGTATATATGTAAGAAATAGAGAGAACAGAGATGTTAGATTGTCTCTAAACAGAACATAGGAAATAAGAGAAAAGAAAGGAAAAGCCAGAGGGAAAATGAGAAACGACGCGAAGAAGACACAGAAGGTCATTCAGAGACAGGGAACGCAAACAGTAGCAACACAGTTTCCCCCCAGATCGCATAACAGATAAAGTCAGTCTGGAATGGAAGGTACTCCGTACTTGTCTCGACACTGTTGACAGACATCATTGTTTTAGAATCGATATGATAACCACCGTGCTCCAACCCCACCTTCAAGCTGCCTGCCACTATTTGATTACTCCATTACACAAGGGAAGCAAAGTGTTTATTCATTAATATTGGTCTGTTAATACTAACAGACGCCCCCCCACCCTACCTATAACGCCCCCACCCCCTCCGGGCCACACCCCACCTCCATCATACTCGTTTTTGCGATGGTATGATCTAAAATGCCCGCACTGATCAAGGACTAGCTCACAAAACAAGCACAATGTGCGATGAGGTACTTTTTTGTATCGTGGGCCAGCTGTACGAAGCCCAGCATTTTTGAAATTATTCTTAATTTTAGTTTCTTAACCTGTTGTATCAGTTGCGCGTGCTCAATAAATACTTACTTCATCAAAAGTCAAATACAAACTGTTGA
>NW_004797309.1:1928086-1941676 GCF_000002075.1 Aplysia californica | reverse complement strand
ACACACACACACACACACACACAAGAACAGTCTCGATCATACATAGGTGTAGGCAGGACCTGATTTTTTTTTTTTACGGTAAACTTCCCCAGTTGTAAAACTACGTCTCCCCCTGACAGGTAAGGTCCCTATGATATTCTCTCTGTTATCAAACATCGACAGTTTACCCCGGGCGATGCCCCTGTAATGGCAAACTGTGCTGAGAAGGAGAATGGACCAGAAATTCCTTGTTCATATTTCAGGCCGAGGTTTATTTCTCTCTTGTCTTTAAAAAATGCCTTAGTTCGCCACCAGATGTAGATTTCTATTTTGTAAGCACACATTTCTAAAGAATTACAAGTATTACAAAAACCTCCTCCACGGATATCACCTCCTTTCGTTAAAGCTCCACTTGAAGTAAAAGTCTTGACCCATTATGACAGGGGTGGAATTTCAACGACCAACGTTCTTGTTACACTTATTCTGTGTAAGCAGACTTCCTCATTAGACAGGCGTGCTAGTGTGATATTTTATCAAGCTCAATCAATACAGGGTCTTTGTCCGCAGTGCTTCCGATGATGTCAAGGAGGCCTTCAGCACCTTGTCAATTATCCAGCACCTCGGCTCTTTCACCTAGTTGCCTTTCATAAATACTGTAAGTGCGAAGAGCGCCAACAAAGAAACGATTATTTGCCCTCGATTCAGAAGGAACAGCTCACTTGATTTTCCCCCAATATTTTGCAGTCCCAGTTGGTTATTTGTTGCTAAGGATCCGCATGTCTACTTAATATTTATAGCTGAGATAGATCTTATCGTTCTGGGCGACAATTTGTCCACATTGGGCTGAAACGATTTTGATAAAAGCCTAACTACATAAAAACCAAGGCAAAATAACAGTGGATTCTTTAAGTTCTTATTTACACATGTAGTCCCTTTTTCAGTGTTATTGTCAATATTGTAATTAATTGGCATAGCAGTAGAATAGGCCAATTATCACCTCCTTTCAGATGCTAGAAGAGTTTGTCTCATTCTCGAGGATAACAGTAAAAAAAGGATGGAAAATGAGAGAGAGAAAGAGAGACAGAGAGAGAGACAGAGAGAGAGACAGAGAGAGAGAAAGGGAGAGGGAGAGAGAGAGAGAGAGAGAGAGAGAGAGAGAGAGAGAGAGAGAGAGAGAGGGGAATTTATATTTAAATTGACAAAAACGACGTGTTTTCGGACGCAAATTCTCTCCGAAATTACAGAAGGGGAGCGAAAAAGAAAATAAAAAAGAATGGAAATTAAGTTTTGTTTTCTGCCTTTCAGCTTTCACTGTTTCCTCTAGTGACAGATGGGTGAAGCTAGTAAAGACATAGAGTTTGAAAGACAGGCAAGGAGTACTTTAATGAAAAACATAGTAGAATCAAAGCTGTTAATGTCCACAAAATACGAAATTCTATGAAGCTAAAGTCCCGGAAGACTTCCCTTGAATGCATTACAGTCTTTGTGCAGACATTTCCATTTTGAAAATGACATTTAAATTTGTTCTGCATTCAACACAAAACACCCCCCCCCCTAACAAAATACAAACAAACAAACAAAAAAACACACAAAAACTAAAAAAACAAAACAAAACAAAAAAACTCGAAATGGTAAATGCTAATAACACTCACCCCAATATGCTACGGCTTTTACTTCGTCCATTCGGAAGCAAAGCTTTACGTTTGTGGCAGTGCTTGAAATCAAAAGCGTCTTTGGAGATTACTCCGTTTGATTTTTGGGCAATGGACGACGTTTAAATGTATTTCCTCTTTTTTTCTCTTATCTGCCAGAGATTGTATTTCAGAACAGTTGTCTTTCCATCTTCCCTGCACTTTTGTGTTTCTCAACACTAAAGTGTCAGCCTCTCAGTCTGTCCATGTTCAAGTCTCTCTCTACTGAATAAATGTGCCAATCTTTTAGTCCCTCTATATTCTGCTTCTCTTCCCCCCCTCCACTCTCTTACACAACCACTCCTCTCTTTCTAGTCTCCCCACCCCACCCCACTCCACCCCTACAACCATCCATCTCTCTTTGCTCCTCCCCACCCCCTAATAAAGCAAATATGAAATTACGAATTATAAATTCTCAACACACATGTGCACAATAAAAGGAAGCAATACCAATAAGGATAGCCTGACAACACTTGAAGCTTTATTTGTACAGTAAACGCAGGAAGTTTTCATTTTCATTCAGGCAAATCACAAGACAGTCATTAATTAACGCAATAAAGGCGACATCGAAGTCAGCAAAAGAAGAAAAGATGACAATACTTATTCTCTACTCGAATAACAACAATATAATCAATATAACAACAAGGTTAAGGTTGGTTGAAACTGGGCTATAGTTGTACATCATGAGTGGCACAGCGTAGACCACAAGTCCATCCCCCTCCCTCCTCGATGCTTTGAATGGACCATTACTATTAGGTTGTTGTTTTTTCATAGCCCAAAATTAAATTCTTAAACAAGTATGCTCTTTGAGGTATCTTCGAAGAGTGATGTTTATAATTCAATCAACGTCATCTTGTTTTGTAGTCACTTCGTATTCAGAATCAGATACGCTGTGTGAGGCCGCTAGAACACGTTTTTTAAAGAGTGAACGATACGTAGGCCTTCTCACCTCTTTACTTTTTTTCCCTTTTCATTTATTGCACACGCTTAACCCCAACACTCGGTGGTTTCAACTTGTCATTTCGTCACCCTATCGACAGCAGATGAATAAGCAGATACTCAACAGAAAAAGAACAAACGAACAACGAATTATATGATGTGACGGCGTCCATGTTTCAAGGTCCGCTTGTGGTGGACTAAGACAGTAGTACGGGATAGCGGTCAAAAACCCCTGGGGGGTTTTACAACGACCAGAACATGGACTGTGACGGATTTGTTCCAGGGAGGTCTGATGTAATTTCCAGAAACAGTTCAGATTAGGCTACCGCTTCAGTAGGAATGGGATAATCTTTTCTTTGACTTAACATTCGGATCACAGTGAATTAATCATTTTGTAATTTAGCTTCTCTTTCATCAAAGATTTAAAGTTCTATCTTATGTCTTTTCTTCGATCTATGACGCAATATTTGTCGTGAAATGCTTGTAAAGGCATGGCGAAACAAAAGAAAAGCGCGTTACGAGCATCCAGATTTGAATGTTCTATACGTGTACTCCCACGATGCCAAACATGTCGCTGATTTATTCCAGTTCAGGGGCCAAAGAAAAGTTGGCTTGAAAGGGCTTCTTAGGATATTTGTCATGCCGAAAAATAAAGTTAAGACAAAATTGAATTAATTAATATTTTTCTGACACGCTTAGATTGACATATATGCTTATTTTCAAACCACTTCCTTAACGTTCATGTCTGTTTCCTCAAGCAGAGATTTATTTTAAAAAAAAAACAACAACAACAAAAAACAAACATCATTGTTCGCCGTTTACAGAAAAGTTGTTCAAATTATCTGTGGAGGCTTTTCACCTCGTCTTCCGTCATGTTGAAGCGAAGAAAGAGAAATAACCCGATTTTGAACTACCGTGTTAGACGTTTTGACCCATCCCACCAGGTCACATTGTTGGATAATGTTTTGTGGATGGTCATAGTTGGTTACGCAACTTGAAATTTTGTTTATAAAAGGCAATTGTTTGGGTTGTCTCTTGTCAACAAAGCCCACACACAAACATATATTTGATTTTATTCTAGCGCAAATTTGTCCTCTGACATTGATATAGCTTTTTTATCGATAGAAACTAACGTGGACAGCAATGACCGATGATGAAATCGCTCTCATTTGGAGCAAAGAAGATAGCATTTTTGTTCCACATGACATTTTTCTGCCCAGTGGGGAAAAATGAGGCGTGTGCTTTAGGCAATGGTGTTAAAAGGTAAAACGTTGTATAAACATCAAGTTGTATAAAACCTTGAACAAAGCAGAGTTTAATCTTTTGTACCAGCCGTGACATTTACCTGACGGAGGCAGAGAGTGTCGGCGCCATTCTGTAAGTGCTCGTGAGTGTTGAGCATGTTTTGTATCTTTTCCCTGCAGCTGTTTGTTCAAGGTGGTGGGTAGCCACCTTATTCAAAATTCAACAAAACGTCTCATTTGATAAAAGCCCTTTCATTACCCACTGCGCAGTTTGAAAGGTTCAGTGACTCATGTTGTCCCCATACTTTGTTCTAAATTCACGATTTATTTCGAAAGTATTAAACACATTGCTTTACTTACATTTAGCGTTTGGTATGTGACGTAACATAAAACCGTTTTCTATGTAATCGTATCTACACAATTGTGTTTTTTTCCTCCACAACTGAACATCGCATTCTTTTTCCCAAAGCTGCAGCAAGCCTTCCTGGTGTTTTGTTCATTTGTTCACAGATGGCGTTTGCTTCATTTTACAGCTTTTTATTACTTATTTCTTTATCCTGCGTCTTTATTTCTATTCTTCTGGCGTCTCTTGGTTGTTGAAGACCACGTATATTTTGTACTTAATGTCGCATTCCTTTTCAATATTTAGCCTACCAACTGAAGATCGATTAGCGTAGACACGATTTTGAATAGAGCATAATTTCCTTTTTTTCTGTTCAACTGTGCCGTGGTCTACTTGTCTGATATCTCACCAACCTCCCCCCACCCCCTTTTTTCCTTTGCACACGATATACATAGGAACAATAAATAGAAGGATAAAAAAAGAAAGTCCAATAGAGCTTTTCAGTAAGGAAATGAGAATTGCGTTTGTTTTCAGTTTTCAACATAAGTAATATGAAGCTAGATCTAAAAATTGCCTCATCGTTACACCAATAACAAAAACTTGTATCGAGTATGCAGTGTAAAACAATCAGGAAAAATAAAGAAAACAAATAGATAAACCTTGCTTAAGTTCGTTAAACAATAAACAAAAGAGAAAGACGTATGATGAATGTTTTAACAAAGAAACGGAGGCTTCTTTGGCTTGACGACAATTAGTAATATTCAAACGAGACTGAACTTGTGTCACCTCATAACTTAAGCATAGTATCAGCAGAGCATGTTAACTTCAAAGAGTTGTACATTGTCCAACAAACACTTTCATAAAAGAAACACAATAATGGAACTTGTGGCGTGGTGCAATGAGCACGTATTTTTACTTCCGATTTTGATCCCTTTTTAAAGGATGACACGAGGCCTGCAAACGATAAAACAAAAGGAAGTAAAAGTTTTGGGTTTTTGTTGTTGTTGCATTCACTATGTGTGGTAGTGTGGTAAAAGAGAAGGCCTATCTTTAATTTTACTTTGCTGAAACATCGAGCTTACATTCGTCCATCAGAAAAAAATTAGCGATTAGCTATAACAAAACGTAGACTCACATAATATGACCATATTTAGCGTACACGCACACTTATAACAACGTTATTTAAATAAGTATCGGACTCACAGACAAACAGAATGAAGTTAATAGTTCAAAACAAAATGTTCACATCGCTCTTAATTAAAATCATACTTCGTTCTCTTCCTAATGAGCTATTATTTCAAAGACCATCTGAAGACGCTGACGTGACGTTCGTTTGTGTTTTTAGTTTGAGTTAATCATTGGTAAACTTCTTCAATGTGATATTATTTCTAGGTTTGTCTCAAACAACAAACTTGCTTAGTAGAGTGCTCACAAAGGCTGAAGAGACTATTGAACATTTAAAATTACCATCAGAACAAAACAACTGTCAATTATATGGTTAGACTATTGCACGTTTAAACGTCAGGCAGTGATGCTTTATCCGACCATTATTCAAGGAGAAAAAAGGGGGAGGGGTGGTCTGGTAAGAATGGCTGAAAATTGGGTCAACATATCGTTTATGAGTTGTTTGCACTAATGATTACCTGAATGCATCCGAATCTAAATATATGGAAATCGAATCACATATTTTCGACTTTAGGGTCCATTTTCTCCGAATTGAGTTTTACATGGGCAGCACGCCATTTTCCGGACAGCATGTAACGAAAATCCTAAAATCTCAACTAAAATACCCGGGAGATTTGGATTTTGGCACAGTGATAGCTGATTCATATCATTTGTGGGCAACAGGCTAGTCACCTTTGTCTTTTCACTAACAGGGTGACTGGGTATTGATATCAGGTTGGGGGCCGGTGCGAAGGGTGTATTTTAAACACTTTTTTATACACTGAAACCCAAAATCATGTTATATCCATGAAAACACCCAAAATCAAAACAATAATGATCCCATTACTCCAACATATGTCCTGCCATTCCATTCCTTTTTTAACTAAGTAAAACGTCTTTGTTAGTGTTTGAGATTTTAGGAATTTAAAGACGAGTGTCAATTTACAAGATAGCCCTCAACCATGGCAGCAAGAGATACATGAAGTGAATGACACCAAAAATAATTTGGCACCTTAGCATTGAGTCTACTGTACAAAATTAAAATATTATTGGTTTGTAATTAAAATTAGAGAAAATCTCACCCCACCCGAGACACATGAGAGATAATCTGCGATACAAACATTTTACAAATACATGCACTCACATAAATACCCCCCCCACCCCCACCCCCCAACCACGCCCTTCCTTAATCACAATTTTATCATTATTATCAGCAAGGTTTTCTTTACATAGCTGTTTCATATACAATGACAGATAAACAAGACCCAGAAAGGCTAGGCGATTCTTAAAAAAAAAATTAATAGTGAAACACGCTGCGCTTGGACTGTCACGGAGAAGCCTCGTGAGTCGCAATTATTGGCCGGGACCGGGGTGCGTTGTGCAGTGGTTTGCATCTCCATTTCGCATACGTGATGCAGAGGGGAAAATATAATCAGAAATAAATCCTGATGGCACGCACCACACACAACCTGGGTAGGTTGTAGTACACAGGATCCAGTCCTCCATTATATCATCAAATCTGTGTCTGTGCAGGTGTAAATAAAACATAAAAAATAACCACAGAAGCAAGACCAATAATGTTATGCACCGGGAAGAGACGAAATAAATTTATAGACAAATCCAGAAGTAGCATACAGACAGAACGTAAGGAATCGTTTTCAAGTTATAAAAAAAACAACAACCGCCAAACAAAGATGTCATGGAAATTGAAGCTGATGAGGTAATACTTTAGAATATACGAATTGACGGCTGGTTTTCCAATTTTACTCTAGCTTTGAGACAGGAATGGAGCCTTGGATTTGCAAAAACAAGTTTTAACAGATTAAGAAAGCACCGCACAAAAACAAAATCAGTAGGCTGATGCCAAAATTGAGTTATTGCAAAATGTAGAGAACACTGTTAAAACAAATAACATTGTTAGGAATGCGAAAAAAAGTAAAAAAACACACATTGTATACATTTTATTACCTTTTCTAATAGTCTTACCAACTCTACCAAAAACTATGCCCCCCCCCCCCCCACGAAAAAGAATATAGAGATGAATAATTAATAAAACTGAAGTCTAATTTCTGAAGCTCTCTTTGTTGATTTATATTGCTTCGCAACATTACTTTCTTGTTAGGTCAAATTGAAGTAGATCTAGTTCGCTTTTTTTCTAGTTTTCAGTCATGAATTGTGAAGGTGTTTGGGGAAACTCCTAGTATCTCAATAGCAATCTTATCCTCCTTACCTGTAGACCAACATAATGCCGTGTTGTTTCCTTCTGTCCACTCAGTATACATTTTGGTGAATATATTATTCTTTTTGTACATTATTGTCAGAAATAAAATTCACAAAATGTACAGCTGATATCATTTTTGTCCTTGTTTGAGACAGACCAAGATATGAAACAACATCTTTACAATACATATATATTTACATTACTCATCAGCTGGTACAACTTAGCCAATGGCAAATAGATTATAAGCAATGATTCAGGTTTTTTTATTATATAAATGTGAATCTGATTTCATCATAAATTACAGTTTCAAGTTAACCTAGTTAAAAACAACACGCGTCCAACAAAACCCGTGAAACTAAATTATATATTATTATTATGTGTGCGTGCGTGAGCGTGTGCGCGCGCGTATATGTGTCTGTATGTGTGTGTATGTATGTGTGCGTGTGAGTGTGTGTGTGTGCGTGTGAGTGCGTGTGTGTGTGTGTATGTGTGTGTGTGTGTGTGTGTGTGTGTGTGTGTGTTTGTGTGAGGGCCGTAGGGTACAAACTCTCACAATATTACTTAAACTGAAGGTTGAAGGACGAAGGGTTGGGGCTAGACAAGTCCAGCTTTCAGTTTATGTTGTCAGTAACAGGGACCAGTTTGCTGAGATATCAAACGTATGTTGGCCAGCAGCATAACGCCGATGTCAGAGGTCTGCCAGTAAGAGCAGCAGACATTTACACCTTTTCCTTGATTTTGTTAACCGAACTGTTAGGCATGTACACTAAAAACAAGTGTACTTCATATCACATTCTTCAAATCCATAGAGTGTATCCAACATATTCCATGAAGAATTCCAGGCCTACTGTGAATAACTGCAAAGGATTTTGCAATTAATTTATGAACAAGTGCTAAGCAGCAATACTGGTCGTCTTATCATTCCAACATTGAGAAAGTTATCTTTACTTAAGAACGTCTTGAAGAAGCACATTTTAGCTAGTAGCTAGATTATGCTTGGTGTTACGATCAATATGATCAGAAAACTTACGATAATAACCAATCCAGGTTTTGTTTCAACGAATTGTAGAAAAAAATACACAGCTGTCATCCTTGTTACAGTCTTTTTGTACTATGAATAATGCAGTCAAGCTTGAGAAGTAGAGCTGACGTTTTGGACAGCGATTTATTCAAGCTCGACAGGACTCACATTCACTGCATATCGATTCCTTTAAGAGGGCAATGTATTTAAACAGTTGTGACGTACATGCTCTCAACATGCCACACCTTGGGGTCTTCTGTGTCTTCCACGACTTGCTCTGTCTCGTTGACCAGCGTCGATTGCCTTTTATTCCATAGCATAGACGTATCCGCAGACGATCCAAAAGTAAATCGGGGTGCAGTGGCAACGTCAGGACTAGTGATCTCAGGCCAGTCTCGGTTCTCGTGTTCCTCTCCCGGCGAGATGGCCGGAGAGTTGTCGTGACGATTGTGTTCTTCATATTGCCGTAGACGCGTTCGTCGTATAGGTCTCTGACATAAGCCCCCCATTTGTGGACACCATTGAATACCGCTCCTTGCCTCGCCTTTTCGAGACCAGCGCTGTAAGAAAGGGCAGCCGACCATGAAATGTCAACAAGAACATTACTTCTTTCCGGAAATGTTTACCAGTCAAGCAGTAGATGAAAAAGTAACACGCGTAATGCGAAAGACAAATCACTTCTATGACTTTTCGCACTTCAAGGTATGTGAACAAGTTCGACCAAGTGGAATCGTTGCGAATTTCTTCATCTGTCATTAAGGGATTCCCGTTGGGGAACGCCTGTTGCAGGCAACCGACAAGTGTTGCGCTCACCTGTGTGACGATGAGATAGAAAGAAACAGCGAGGAGCGTGAAAGTGGAGGCCGTGCTGTTCCCGCTCCGACTCTGTTGTCGCTTGACGAGGTCGTTTCGGGAGATCTTGAAGATTTCTCGCAACACGAGAATGTTGAAGACAAGCACGACCAGTGGAACGAGACCAAACGCAAAGACGTCCGTAGCCCAGCTCCAAATGTTCCAGAAACTCCATGCATTTCCTTCTGCAGCCTCGGGGCGAATGTTACAGGTTCCCTCGTGCTCGCTGTATGTCCAGATATACGCCTGGGCAGACGCAAGCGCCATGGAAAACACGATGAGAATAAAAACGATGACGATAGCTCGTCGTACTGTGCACCACTTCTCTTTCATGAACGGGTGGCACACAGCCACGTAGCGCTCTGCCGTGAAGCCAAGAACGAGAAAAGTGGACAAGTATTGAGGAACATAGAAGAGAAAGTGATATATTTCACAGCTAGTCGGGGCGTTGTACAAGTCGTGTCCCCAAGCTACATGCAGAATATGGAGAAGGTGAAGGAACAGGAACAGCATATCGGAGATGGACAATGCACCTAAGTAAATGGCGGATGAGTTGTTCCTGCGCATACGCTGGCCTAACCAGATGGTTGCCGAGATTGGATTTCCGATGAAGCCGATGAAGTACCAGAACGGAGGAACGATACGCTCTGCCATAGGACCAACGGGAGAAAACTCTTCCAAGATGGCGGTTCTGGAGGGGTAGCGCATCATGAGGTGAGACAGCGGCTCTGACGTGTTGTTCGCCATGATGGTTTCCTGTGGATGGACAGACAGACTTTTATAAGTTTGCATCATTGTGTATAAAGACAATGTACTTTCATAATAATTTCAGTTCCTTTGTCTTAGTACTTAGAAGTCTTAGCAACGCATTGTGTACTGTGTGACTACTTACACTTTGAAATCACAAGTCTCCTTGCGATCGAGACTCATGAAAACTTAGTTTAGTATAGACTAGATCTATGTTTCCGACAGATGCAAAGTTTGGAAACCTTCTGACGAACAACCGGTGAGTGAGTTAAAACGCTAATGTCCTACGTCATATGTTCATACTAGCGACTTTACCAACAACCGATATGAAAGAGCAATGGGTACAGGCATATAATAAATGTAGATCTTACAATATTATAAACAATTGTATTGGGTCCACAAACTGCTTCACTTGTCGGGGAGAGCCGAGTAAAAATGCTCCTCTGAGATATTTTCAATAATATTATTGTAAAAGTAAGGTGTTCCCCAAGTCCGTGCAAATTCTCAGGTGCGCTCTCGGCGATTTTAAGTACACTTTTTTTAGTTGCTCATAGAGAGGAGTGAACTATCGTGTAGTAAAGGACCACTGCTCAAACACTCAAAATGCTGAGCAAACAAACAGGCAAATACAGGTTCGTGACTATGATACGAATGACTAATGGGCAGATACCCTTGCATCTTTACGAGGGAACATGATAAGAACGCCTCATGCCACACAAGATCTCCCCCACGACAGCACCCACGACTTCCTCTACGTAACGAGCAAGTCTGAGATTAACGAGCTTGTCCATGCTATTTCGGGCACAGACACAAAGTACAGCACGGAACTTTCAGCTTTCTCTGTCTTGAGAGGTGTCAACCCTTTGTTGTCAGAGACGTCGTCTGGTCTGCTGTTTTCTACCGACCCCAAGGAGAAAAAGACTCACGATTGTAAAGTATAAAACATATTGAAAAGCGACTTAATGAGGCACAACCGTGAAGCAGACAACAATAAGCCATTAAATAACCTGTCCTGCTCTCAACACTTTAAAGTGTTTCAAATATTCTTGAAACAATCCGCGTCCGTTACTCTCTCTTGATGAGCACCTGCTTCTTTTACTCCTCTTTTTATCTCCTCTTCCTCCCTCCAAACCCCCTTTTTCTCTCTCCCTCTCTCTCTCTTTCTCTCTCTCTCTCTCTCTCTCTCTCTCTCTCTCTCTCTCTCTCTCTCTCTATCTCAACCATTACCTCTCTAATTATCTTCAACAAAAATAGTATGTTCTCAGCAGTGTGTCAGTGAGCTGGTTTGTCACGTGGTGGCTTTTAGCTACCAAACGCAACTTTCTGGAAGCTAACTTGAGTCTCGCTTTTTCTGCTCAAAATTTTTGATGCAAGATGCAAGCCGGGAACGAGAAGAGCCTTCCAGACTGGCAACCGGGGTTACGTTCAGAACGGATGAAGCCGTCACCCGCTCCCCATTTCGGATTCCCCAACTCACTCTCATCCACCACCCCCTAACCTCACACAAACACAATGTGCTACAGACAAATAAATAAACAAATGAACAAACATAGATCATTTTGATTACTCTGAAAATACGTAAAGTGTAGAAACTGAGTCTTCAAAGAAACGGCGTACATATCTTTGCAACATAACAGGGAGCGAAAAAGATGAAAAATCTCCATGACTCCTCCCAGGGAAGCACCGTGACATACGAGTACTTTCCCCCTAGGCTGTAAAATAGCAGATAAAGAAGCCAGACTGAAAGGAATTACAAGGTTTCCGATGCCGTACAATGACGTCAGAACTGAGGGTGAGTTGTTCCTCAGACTAACAGTGGCCTAAGCGGAGACAAACGCGACCCTCACACTCTACCGCTTCGGTCTGGTGGCTTTCGGGACTTCTAAGATGCTATCCTAATGAGGTTTCGGACAGTAAATCCCCGCAAATGGACCAAGTTGAAAAGAAAATAATTTTTATGGAGATGGGAGCAATGGAGAGACATTCTCTGGTTGGTCACGATAGAAGTAGAATAAAGGTGGTGGTAGAGTGAGGGGAAGACAAGTTATTTAGAGTACCCCAAAAAATGCCCGATTTCATTCAGGACGAAAATGACTTGGTGTGTGTGTATGTGTGTGTATGTGTGTGTGTGTGTGTGTGTGTGTGTGTGTTTGTATACGTTTGTGTGTGCATGGTCTTGGGTGTTAATGATTTTTTATGTGAATAACTGATCACAATTTTTTTCTTCTCTCTCCCCGGTTCAATAAATTATGAGTGTTGGAAAAAGCACCCCCCCCCTCCAAAAAAAAACAACACAAAAAAAAGAATGTTTACTGACGATGCATAACAATTCAATATTAATTAATACACCATGTCAACAACCCTTTGAAGTACTCTTACTTATTCAAAATACCAGACGGCAATGCTTCAAATGCGAGCAACAGGTCATATACGCTAATGGTCTTGTTTTATTAGAAAATTAATACACCAAACAAGGAAATAATTGTTATCTTCGGGAGTAATTTCTCGACGACACATACTTTTAGCGGGAAGGAACAAACATTTCTATACGTCCTGTTTTGGTAAAGCAAGGGAATCTGTGTCAAGGTTACAGTCTGTCCATGAACCATCGTGTTTTGACTGCCCAGCTCCAGATGTAATTGAGCGGAATTGATGGATTCTCCTCTTTTCTCCCTACCTTTCCATTCTCGTAAACATTGTTAACATGCTCAAGGCCAGGAGAGAAGTAAAAAACCACGTATTTTCACAAGCACCTAGTTGTAGATCTCCCACATTCCACTTTCACACCTCTGTGCTTCGAACGGAGACATAATCGCTTTGTTAAAGTCGTTGATGTCCCGTGTTTGGGGTCCTCGAAGTTCGCCTACGTTGACTTGATGAGTGAAGACGTCTTGAGGCCAGTAGTGAGTTCCCAGCCCTGAGAGTGAAGCCACGCAGTGACTTGTAATGTGATTAGGCTGGAGGGTTGCGAAACACGAAACTTGTCTCTCCTATCACCCTGGTCTGTACTTTCCTTATCTTGACCCTCCCATCTCGCCTTTGCTCTCAAATCAAATACAGCAGCGACGTCTGTTTAGACTGTAACGTCCCGAATCCATTCCCCTTTTATTCATGAATATTGGAATGTACCATAAAGGGGAGGGCGGTACTTCAAGGGGATTTTCCCTTCCCTGGATTGGTTTATTTCAAGGTAGGGAACGGCACGAGATGTGTTCATTGTCAAAGTTTCAAGATGATCGATCTCCTGATCGGTATGAAAAAGCTACCATCTTAAATTTTAGGTTAAATGTTCAAAAAGGCTAGCAAACACTAAACAGAATGATACTGAGATATAATGTACACACACACACAAACACGCACACACACACACACACACACACACACACACA
>NW_004797309.1:1926276-1927799 GCF_000002075.1 Aplysia californica | reverse complement strand
AATATGGACCCTATATAATTTTATAAAATAGGACTATACTTTTTTAAATTTAATGTACATGTTATTATGCATTGTGCATGGTATTTGCTGAACATATTTTCACAAGACCATCAGTACCACTTCCTTCACCAAGAGGTGGATTGCAATAAGACAAGCAAGAATTATTTCATTGGTCAGATGTCGTTATTATATTCCCCTAAAAATATTTTTGTGTTAGGTAATCCTCGAATCCCATCTTCAGAACTGAACCCACCCAAGTCATTGGATTCAGAGCGTCTGACAGCTTGATTTAATCAGTCTGGAAGCGCGTGTGGTTCCGGGGGTACCCGCGACACGGGCAGAACAAGGAGAGACCTCGCCTGCTCTTGTTTAGAATAGATCTTCGTCGTAGATTGGTGAAAGAGGGAACAAAAGAAATAAAAACAAACCCTCAGACAAGACACCGCTGGCCGAGAGAGGCCGACCTTTGCTGTTAGGTGGTTGGTTGCCAGTAACCGAGATTTGTGAGGTAACACGAGGGGAAAGGCTGGAACAAGGGTCGTGGGGTTGTTCAAGAAGTTAAGCTTTATTCACACATCGCAAAATGGAAGAGATCGCCCGTGATCAAGATGAATAGTCAACTATGAAAAGTCGGGAAAATCTGTATAAATGTTTACTATTGTGAATGATAAAGATCAAATTAAACGATTAAAGCACTATCATACTACACGTTGCTTTTTTAAAACCATTCCTTCAAGACCTTACCTATAGTGAGACTGGCACATAAGGAAAAGTTGGTGTCTAATTTCCAGTGAATAAATTACGACGGCAAATATGTGATGTTGCTGACGAATATGATAAAGGTGTGAATCATTGTCTGACGCCTCATAAATTAAAAGACGTAACGCGGTTCATTAGGACAAAGGAGCTGTTGTATATGTACAGCGTGACTGTATCATTATGGTTCAGTATTGTATATCTAGCAATTTTTGTAAGCATTAAATAAAGTTCACTTTTTAAGGTAAGCTCATCGATGTGTTTACAATCTGATCTTTTTAGCCTACCCAGTTACGTGTGGTATGCATAAAGATAATAATCAAAGGTGTAACGAGATGTTAACTAGAAGAAAATAATATTATAGGGATATAAAGTAGGAAAAACATGATGAACTAACAGTGCGTTGTGTTCGTGCGACTGGTGCTTTTGCAATAGCAAAAGTATACGATTTAACATTAATACTTGACATCAATAAGACCTTTTTTTAGAAAAGCAAGAGCTGTATTATCCCCTCCCCCCTCCCCATTTCAATCATGTCTGATCTCTCCGTTCCTCCCATTTCCCCTCCCTGTCTCTGTCTGTCTGCCTGTGTGTGTGTGTGTGTGTGTGTGTGCGTGTGTGTGTGTGTGTTCGTGTGTGTCTGTCTGTGTGTCTGTCCGTGTGTCTGTCTGTCTGTCTGTCTGTCTGTCTATTTCACTCTCTCTCTTCTTCCCTACATCTCTCCCTCTCTTTGTCTCTTTCTCTCTCTGTCCCTCTTTCTCTTTCTA
>NW_004797309.1:1920136-1921155 GCF_000002075.1 Aplysia californica | reverse complement strand
GTGTGTGTGTGTGTGTGTGTGTGTGTGTGTGTGTGTGTGTGTGTGTCTGAAATGGTCTCTCAAGTAATATTTTCTGTCTTTTCATTTATCAGTTGTATTGAATGATAATATTATTATGCATTGTACAACGCCCCGAACCTTCTTGGGATTAGATGCTACATAAATCCACCTCATCGTCTTCATGATTATGATTATGATTAGGATTAATATCTATCATCACTAGAATAATTTCATCATTTGCAGGGCTTTGTTCGATACGGTACCTATCTTTCCTAGAAACATCCCAGATCACTTGAAAAACATAGTTACTGAGGAATGGACAGAAAGAATGAATATGAAGTACCTCTGCATAGGTCTTTTTTACAACCGTGACAATGAATAATAAAATACGAACAATTTTTTATGAGGAATACATGTATCATGATGAACAGTCTGTCAAAATGGTCTGCACATTATTGATTTAAGAGTAACAATGTTATGCATTTCTTTCGTTATCAATGACTTTATAAAAATATTTTATTTTTCTGATCATTAGTTGCTTGAGTAATGTTCTGCTTCCATTCTCTCCTCGCAACCAGTCGATGTTTTGATTTATGTTAAAGGTTTCTCCATTTGCGTCGAGGGTGACAACAGCGTTGATGTCATAACAAAGAACATCGTTTCTGTTACCTTTTTGAACTTTTGATTAATACCTGTAGAACAAACATGGCCAGTGTGGTAAAGCGGTTAGGGGCTACGCCGCAGTCGGGCGCACAAATCTTGACTTCCACTCTCGCGTGGAGAAAAGTTTGGTCGAGTTCCATCAGCCTTTCTACTGGGAAGTTGTATCTCTCTCAGCCCGAGTTGACCCTTAACTGCTAGGGTCGAAACCAGCCTTCCAAACGATCTAAAAAGAATTTTGTGTCGATGGGGGCTTGAAACACCTTAATAAAACAGTTGGCCGGACGATGCACAATTATGCATTATTTTAGCATGGATGAAGATGGGAGAAGGAGTTGAGAGTGTAAAGTCGGGGTGGG
>NW_004797309.1:1917464-1919630 GCF_000002075.1 Aplysia californica | reverse complement strand
AATATTATATATATAGTCTAGTGCCTCTTGCCTCACCCAGTACTGCCATCACTTTATGGGAGGGAAGAGAAAACAGGACCATCTTCACGCTCGACCCAGCCAATAACGCAGAGCATTAGCCCCGGGCAACTCGCTGACTTGGGCACTCCCGCAGGCCGGGAACTCGTCTGATACAATAACCCACTTTGCTTATTCTCTTCGGTACTTGTCTGGGCGGTCTTAAAGAGATTTTGACCCTCCGTAATATCTCTGAGGCTTTCACATTTGAGACTTGCATCTCCTTCTAAGTGGCGATGGTTGACGTATTTCGTTTTGTTTTCGAACTTTCGGGCTGACCCCAGAAGTGTTCAGAATTTTGAAGTGCGCTTAGGACTGCTGTTTGTTTTGATATTGTGTCTTTCTTGGATTTATTATGTTTAAAGGAAAGTCTATCATTAATAATCATTATAGTGCATACATCGTTCGTAAAGGGACCAGTCTACACGCAACCTGGTATATTCTAAATAAAAGCACATGAATTATCTAGTTTTTCTAATTACATCAGTGATTACATCTCCAGGAGTTGACAAAGAAGAGTTTGTGAGGCACGGCTTATGACTAATTGTCTCTTACGTATGTCTAGCTCTGCTTCTACGAAATATTATTATTCCGTTTTTGTTAAAAAAGGGCCTTATGACAGCTGGTGCTACAGGGCAAAATAGACACAAAGAGAAATGACGGAAGACCCCTTATATCACACACTGAAAACGTTAAAAACCGACAGTGGCCGACATTTTAATGAAATAATACATCAAAGCATAGACCAGGGAAGATATAAGTCTGCTGTGGCAAGGAGTGGGGCATCAATGGACGACCACGCCATGATGGGACGTGACACTTGACCATCGGTCAAGTTATTGCTTTAGTAAACATGCTCAGTTAACTTAAAAACAGTAAGTAGTTAGTTCGTAACATGCTGGATTGTGAAGCGCACTGCCATTGTTCCAATCATATACTGTGCGGTTCTGAATATTTTCCCCCCAGAGTTTGAAAGCGCCCCTCCCCTATCATTTGGTCTTGCTGGCGATGTACCCTCTGAACTGTCTTAGAGTGTTGGAATACACGTTGACCCCATGAATACCACGCAACTACAATTAACGTAAACCTTTCTGATTCCCCTTGCTTTCAAAAGTAATAAGAATCACTTTCTGATTATGCTATGTAACAGAGGATTAAAGAGAAAGCAGAAATTGCTTTAATTCAGAGTTATTCGATGAGAGATGGAGGCTTCACGAACCTGCATGTACACAGCTTAGTACGCTAATGAGCATGAGCTCGAAGTAGAAGGAGAGGGTCGGGGGTTGGGGTAGGGCAGGGGTGTTTTAGTAAAGCGTGAATTGAGACACTTTTACTCAGAACAGCCTCGTCCAGGCACTTTTATATGCTTCCCCGTCTTTTTACATCGACCCTACCACCCCAGACTCTCAGTTCAATTTGATTGTGGCAAGGCAACACTACACAGACAAATGAAAAAAAAACAACCCAAAAAACCAAACACGTCATGTCAGACTTTAAAGAGTTACTCTAACTCAAACGTTTCGCTCCCATAAATGTGCAAGTAAACAATACTGTAAGACTGAATCGTGGACTACATCCACAGTGGCTGGGATAAATGTATGCTTTGAAAAAAATGGCTTTTTGCAAATTTTGCTAGTACTCACAACAGGCCAAATAAATTTTTGCTTCATCTTACTAATAATGTAATGCATATGGTCCCAGATCCTAACATGAACTATAACATGACTTTCGAATATAACCTTACAGCAAAGTACTTTTATGAAAAAGCCCAGAAGAAATAATTAATTCTCCCTGTATTATATTATAGAATAAAAAATCACATACCCAAGAAGGGAACGGATGACGAACCTAAATGTCATGCTTATAACGTAATATCTACAGATCCCCCCCTAAAAAAACAACAAATAAAAACAAATAAAAACAAAATAAATAAAAAATTGCATGCATAGTGACAGAAGTGTAGAAAACAATAGGTAAAATAAGAAGGATGGGGGAGAAATGCTGGGGATACGAACAATACAACAAAGCATTAATGGAGTTAGTACGAAAAAGAAAGAGAGAGAGAAAGAGAGAGAGAGAGAGAGAGAGAGAGAGAGAGAGAGAGAGAGA
>NW_004797309.1:1915519-1916537 GCF_000002075.1 Aplysia californica | reverse complement strand
AGAGAGAGGGAAAAGGGGGGAGGGGGAGATGTTTATGGAGCGGAGGTGCTTCAACTCGTAATACATGTATTTAATTTTTGTCTTTTCTTGTTGTGTGTATGTCTGATTGCACATGATATCTATAACACCACTGCCATTTTGATTCATAGTCGCAGATTCTGCAGGTACTTTTGTAGTTGTTGCTACTGTTGTAACAGCAGCACTGCTTTCGTTGATGAGACCGTTTTGTGTTTTTCTGTACATAATATGCTTCGGAAATGTTTAAAATAAAAAATTTAATGATTGTAAGTTCTTTAGATTGTTACAAAAATCTATCAGTAGGCCATCTATGATGTGTTCCTTGAAAATGTTTGTTTTTTGCGAAACCAAGTTCTTCCAATATGATCTAGTAAAACTTGTGGTCCAATATCTCGGTTGGGACGGGGGGGGGGGGGTAACACAGCCACCCCATTACCAACCTCTAAAGGAAGATGTGTCCATTTCAGTAATTTCTTATTTAGGTGTTTGAGCAACGAGCTCATACCCTAAAACAGTGTGAATGACCCCAGGAGAGAGGTCAATGAACTCAGTGAATCTCAGAAGCTCAACATGCCCAGTCTCTTCAGTGGTTCTTGTTCCAGCCTTTCTTTTTTAGTCGTCTACCGCCCACAAAGAACAGCATAATAAGTCGTGTCTGCGGCAGAGCATTTGGACAAGCGATTCGAAGAAAGAAAGAGACGATGCGACAAAGTACGAGCGGAGAAGACAGACTTGTGCGTCGGAGTGTAGAAGTTTTGGCAAGACATTTCTCCATCATAAGGGTTGCGTCTCATAACTGGATAGCTTTAGGGATAGTTATAACAGAAAATCCATTGGGTGTACTTCATCGAGTCACAAGTATTCGGTATATTTTCACCAAGAGTTTTTTTTTTAAATTTTGTAATTCGCAACCTCTATAACAATTTTTTGTCTCGCCATTTATCACATCTTCTTTGCGCATGTAGTTTGCTACAAACACACACACACACACACACACACA
>NW_004797309.1:1910259-1913654 GCF_000002075.1 Aplysia californica | reverse complement strand
CTCCCCTCCCCTCCTCCTCCTCCTCGTCTTTCTCTCTTTTGCTCCCTTTCTCTTTTTCCCGCTGTCTACCCCTACAGGTTGTTTTCTCAAGCTCTTGTTTTGACATTCTTTTCTATATAATAGCTGAATGGACTGATACTTTGTTCACCCCTCGTGATCACAGCGTTTACTCACCCACCTCTTTTATTTACCATCCTCACTGTAATATTATGAAATTAGGCATGCAAGAGTGTGCTTTTACACAGCTATGAAAAGAATTCCTACCTAAGTCCCTGCAGGCATTCATAATTCGGCTGACGTCAAACAACGTTTACAACTTCGCTGATAATTGTGATGAAAACATCAGTCATCACTTAACATGAGATTCCGTCGGCAAAAATGATTCATCTCTGCTCTATAATAATAACCCCCCCCCCCCCAAATAAAAAAATGCTCTAAGTTCGGTGACCACGAGTTAAAGTTTATTTTGCCGCTGTGTCAACAAATCCGTTCGACTCGGACTGTAAATAGACATTTCGCAATCTACCTTTACTTTCATTATGCAATGAGAAAATTTTAGATTTACCTGAGGTCAACATCCCACGTGCAACATTCCGGGACATTTTAACCTTATAACGCAGAGTTTAGAAACCCATTAGAAAAACTGATAGTCTTGAAATAGTATCGAACAAGTGTACACGCACCGCGTAGCAATCCTTCATGGGCGAATCAGATTTAGCATAGTTTGTTACTGAAATCATGGAAAGAGATTAGAAGAGCGTGCGATCCAAAGAAAACGTCCATTTTGTGTAGTTGGGATTAAGCGTAGATCTAAATCAAGACCAAGACGTAGATTAGGAAGTTGTCCGTAAATACCTTCTTGTTTTGGTGTACGTATCGTACCGGCTCAGATTAAGACTTATATCATACATAACACGTCAAGGCTACGCGTGTGTCAGTGAACCACCTGTTGGCCCCAAATCCGTATTACATAGGAGTGAGGAAGAAATGGGCCTAAGTAGGGTAATTAGTGATTTTCCAGTATGAAAGGCGTCAGCAGTTGAACCTATACCCGTTAACCCATTTTTGAAACTGTTATGATGCATTTCACCGTTTGCCAAAGTACTCATAGTACTTGCACATGGATCTGAGAGCAATGGTGTATAGATCTAGGCTCAACACCCTCTTTTCTACAATTGAGTGTTGTAGATCAAGTATAGGCAAGCGTGTCCAAATTGCAGGTCGGATCAAATGGGTGAAACAGAGCGGGTGAAATTTTAGATGAAATTAGTTGAAATACCCAAGCTTTCAAAAAAAGAGACTAAAATCGACAGTATAAAATATAATAAGTCACTCAGGCAATTCATGAGATAAAACACTAAATCTATTGCTTCCTGATGGGCCCAAAACTATTAATTTCAATTCATTAAACAATTACTGGCCTCAGTTCTTCCATGTCAGCTATAGATCTAACGTGTTCTTCTTCCCAAAATCTGCATTATAAGAAAGATACAAACAGAAAGGAGCATGCTACAATAGACAGTAAGCTAAATGGCAAAACATAAACATTGCTAATGGATCTGAAGTGCTCACGAGCCTGGGTATTTAGCTTGAAGCCACTTTTTGGGGGAGGATTTTGTGTTGCTCCTAACGTGCTCTCTCGGGTGTATAGCTCACATTTGTATGAGCCGGCACGGCTTTATTTGGCTGTTTTATTCCGAAGCGAAATAATAATAATATTGGCATTGTTTTACGGTTGAACCTTACTTTATGGGAGTCACAAAAAATTCGGAAATGTTGGTCAGGGTTGATTGCAAATGCTTTTAAAGCGGGATTCTTATGTCATGCTTGCCGTGCACTGCATTGGGTCTTATTTTCGTTACGTCAGCGTTATGAATTACATCACGGGCCAACATGTAGGACACAAACGTTTAACTAGTAACTAGTAACAGTAAAGTTGTTCCCGCTTCCGACCCGGACATCAGGGATTGCCTTGTTAGTGAGACAACTTCCTGGGCCTTCGGCATATTGTGGTAGAGTGGCCAGTTCCTTTCCATGACGCCTTTACTTCCTCAACTCAAAGTCAGGTACCCATTACTGCTGGGTGGGCAGGAGGGGGTGAAAAAAATCCGTGTCCGAACCGACGCTCGAACTCGGACTTTCCGCTTCGGAGACGAGTGCAATTAACTAGTATATACGTTTATTTAAGGGCATTGGTCCACTTCACATCTTATAAAAAACTTGTATTTATTCAATAGAGTTTCCACGATGAAAAAGTACAGGTTGTGCCCATATCTCTTCTAATGGGTCAAACAATGCTTATTTCTGTCACTGGGCCAGGTCAGGTTGGGGGGGGATTAAAAATTTCCTTTGATGGGCAAAATTTGGAGCGCAAACATTTGTACTATTGAGAGGTGTGATAGCTACAACGCATCTGCAACAAGAAACAGTAACGTTTTAACACCTGGGCATCAAGAACGACGAGGGTCTGGAAAATAGCCTTAAGGCTTGTTAGTGGTGTTCTGAGTGGATATATGGCAGATGAGAGCATAAATATTTCACATTGATCTTCTTCTTCTTCTCTTCTCTTCTTCTTCTTCTTCTTCTTCTTCTTCTTCTTTCTTTTTCTTCTTTTTCTTCTTCGTCTTCTTCTCTTATTCCTCCTCCTCACCCTGCTCCTGTTGT
Organism: Aplysia californica; assembly: GCF_000002075.1. Lineage (NCBI taxonomy): Eukaryota > Metazoa > Mollusca > Gastropoda > Aplysiida > Aplysiidae > Aplysia > Aplysia californica. The sequence continues at coordinate 1,910,990 of NW_004797309.1, read as the reverse complement.
TTCCTGCTGCTCTTTTTCCCACTTTTTTCTCCTCTTAATCCTCTTTACAAAAGCCACAAGCAGTTTGAACCATTTTTAAAAAAATCGACGGCAGCCCAGGTTTCGTATCAAAGTTTGAACCGGCACAGACAAAAAAGGAAAGAAAATGTAATACTAATTCAAATGAATTAGATTTTCAAAAAATATTAGAAGAGAAACCTTCCTTAGAAGTTTTAGATTGAAACGTTTTAAGCTTTTAAAAGAAAATACATTTATAATGTATTTTGTTATGTATATTTTGTTGATGTGTTCTATTATCGGGATCTTGACACTGATCCAATGCAACTGTCTACCCACACCCGTCACACAGCTTACGGAGCGTATACGTACAAACGCATGCCGTTGAAGAAATGAGGGACAGGCGTTAGAAAATATAACCTGCCGTGAGCGACAACTTGACAAGACATTGAGTATTTCGATAGGTCCCCAGGGAGACCAGAGGCCACTAGACACTGATCCTCGGGCGTCAGGCAGACTGCAGACAGGCCCCAAGGTGATCCCACGGATTATACAAAGAAGAATACAATTAGAGGAATGGAAAGAGGCCGCGGGAGACTATCCCTTCTCCCCGGTTATAGACAATGCAAACGCACGTAGAGAAGTTTAATTTCAAAATTCGAAAAGGTTTTTTTTTTTTCGTTATTTCTTCCGAACAAAACGTCAATAAAAGCCTAAAGCTCCACTTAGACTAT
>NW_004797309.1:1892759-1905259 GCF_000002075.1 Aplysia californica | reverse complement strand
TATTATCCACTAAAAACCGTTCTTTTTTTAGGCTTGCCTTCTTTTTACATGTTCTATTTCTCTACGATTTTGAGCCACTACCCCGACCAAAATCTCAAACGAGAGTCTAAACTCTGCGCAATGAAACTAACAACAAGAGCACGGTGCTATTTATTGCTCTTTCGGCTGATAACAAATAATATGCCCCAAAACAAGTCAAAGTCTGTTAATTAATTTTGCACCGGTTACAATAAAGAAGAGATGTATAGTAAATTTACACTCCTCAAATGATTTTTGTTCCAGACAGCTGCTACTGGCAAGAGGGGTATTGACAATTTATATATAACAAACATAATACGTTTGGTAGACGTGTAAAGCCAATGGATCTTCACCGCCTCGTTCCTCCCACCATCCTTACTTTATTTTCCTACCAAGCCTACTATCCCACACATTTTATCTTTCCCTCTCTCGCTCTCTGTCTCTCTCTCTCTCTCTCTCTCTCTCTCTCTCTCTCTCTCTCTCTCTCTCTCTCTTTCGCTCTCTCTCACTCTCTTTCTCGCTCTCTCTTACTCCCTCTCTCTCTTTCTCTCCGTTTCTTCCATTCCCTCTCATTTCAGTTCTCTCCCTGTTTGTGTCAGTTGAACAGAAGTTAATACCAACTACTGCTACATCTGTCCAATCTACAACTGACGCGTCCACCTAAAGCTTTATCACCTGTCCACCTTAGTTATATCACCTGGTATTCGGCGACAAATCTGATTGAAAAAAAAAATAACGTTTTGTGAAAATAAAAGGAGCGACAGCACAAGAGAAGCGAATGACAAGGGAAAAGCAAAGTCAATGTAAAAGGATCACTGTTGAGTGTTTTCTTCTACCTGAGTAAAAATAATATTTAAAATATATGCTATACCAAGTTAAACGACACATATTTCGCTTTTTCTTTTCAGGTCGTGTTGATCTAAGTGTTCAAGCCGAAGACACACAGGAATGAAAAGTGAAATATAATCAGTCTTTGCGTAAAAAAAGTTGGTATGGAACCCAACACAAAATGAGTACTGAAGTCTGGTAAAAGTGTTATAAACGTGCGCGCCCATAGCTGTCAGTAAAGGGAATATGACGAGCAATCAACTAAGAACATAGAACAAACAAGGAAACAAGACCACATTCAGTGCTGTCTTACTGTTGGTCGAAAGAAAGAGCTCCAAATTCTATTTCCTTGTCAAATCCGCTCCAAAGTCTGAAACGCACAAACGGGCTAAAAACCACGCGTGAGAAACTTTTTGGTCCATCACCCCTCGTCGCCAGAACCAGCGATGCCGCTGAATTCGAAATTACTGTCCGTTTTCGGCCGAGATATAAATATCCCCGACTACGGCTGTCACTGGGCGCGTGTTCCCGTCAAGTCTATCCAGGTTGGCCGCGCGCCGCGAGTAACATGTCGGTGCCGGGACACGAAGTGGGGAAGAGAGGAGGAGGAGGAGGAGGAGGGGGAGGGGGAGGGGGAGAGAGGACGGGGTCGGGGTTTCCGACGGCGAGAATATTAAGCCTAAGCGAGTCCCAGAACCGATTTGAGCTGGGAAAGCTATGAAGCACCCGTTTCTAAATGAGATACGGTAGGGTTTTTTTTCCACCAAGCACCCATTTCTTATTAACCAGTTTGAACGGAGTGGTGATCTAGTTTTTGGAGAGAGCTCATAAATAAATATATTCAATTATGACATAGGATACTTGGAAATTAGAATCTTTGAACTCTATAAAAGTAATTTCTGTCGCTGATCATGCGTACATAACACGCCTAACCTCATCGACTTCTCTTCAATTTCACTGCTTACCTACCAGAGAAACGGTTTAGAGACAACGATATTAAAGACGTCAGAACTTTTCTAGGAAACGGTCAGCAGAACCATCCTTTGGAGCGAGATTGTTTTATTCAATCACCGGCTCATGAAATAGCAATTCCATTTTCTGGACAAATTAACCTTATTTTTTTACAACGACCTTTGTTTCCAATGTAGCGGTGTGGGGTGGGGGTTAGGGGGTGGGGGTGGATGACACTATCCCTCATTTGATTGCTGCCTATCTTAGTCCTACCCTTTTTCGTACGGAAAGACAAAAAGAAGTAAGGCGGAGGTCCACGTGCCGTGGAGAAAATTTATTTGAAAAACAAGCATTATTATTTCGTATTTCAAAGAGCAGATAAGTTCGTATTATATATATATAGAGAGAGAGAGAAAGAGAGAGAGAGAGAGAGAGAGAGAGAGAGAGAGAGAGACAGACAGACAGACAGACAGACAGACAGACAGACAGACAGACAGACAGACAGACAGACAGAGAAAGAAAGAGAGAGAGAGAGAGAGAGAGAGAGAGAGAGAGAGAGAGAGAGAGAGAGAGAGAGAGAGAGAGAGAGAGAGAGAGAGTGAAATAGGCATAAGCCCAGGAGGAGCAGGGATAAGAAAGATACCATTTGTAAAATAAAGTGGGGTGACATCCTCTGTTTAAAAGCTAGTATCTTTCAAAACGCACCTAAATAAAAAAAGTAAAAAAAAAAACACCGAAAAACAAAACAAAACATACAACAGATACCAAAAAAAATAAAAAAATCAAGCAATAAAATGAGAGGCGAAGACTTTACTGAAAGAAATGCGAATATCTCACGAACTCTGAAGTATGTTGTCTGACCCTGATATGATATTATTTATCCTGCTGGTACAATTGTTATCTCTTCCCTTCAGCACCACAGAGTTTATCGGTAACTTTCTCACGTTCTTGTCCATTTTGCATACGGCCCACATAGCGAAAAAGACTAGTTTTTTTCAGTCAACAGGAGTATACATGGTAACAGTAAGATTGTTTCAAGGCGTGGAATAGATAGATAGATAGATAGATAGATAGATAGATAGATAGATAGATAGATAGATAGATAGATAGATTGATAGATAGATAGATAGATAGATAGATGCAGAAACAGAGAGAGACAGATAGAGAAACAGAAATAGAGAGAGAAAGTAAGACAGAGAGACAGAGAGACAGAGAGAGAGAGAGAGAGAGAGAGAGAGAGAGAGAGAGAGAGAGAGAGAGAGAGAGAGAGAGAGAGAGAGAAAGATAGAGTAAACAACTACTTATTTTTCATTTAACAGGTCGTTGGTATAGAATACATTAAAGTTTCAGTCTATCCGTTGTTTTCTTTTACGTTCCCTTTATTTGGTTCCACAGAGCACAGTAACTGTAACAGTAGAATATGAAAGCCTCGCTTGGTGAAGCAACTTGAGCTGATTGCTATTAATATCATAGAAAACAGGGAAGATTATTAAGGAAACGAAGGTTTGTTGTCCATTTTGCCGACTCTTGTCAGTAGTAATAATGGCAATAATAGACAGTACCGTAATAGTACGTCTTACAAAGTGTATGATAAGCAAAAGCAGCATAGGAACATTATGGAGTAACTGTGCCAGAACAATCTAAAAAGTACCAGCTATACAGAAGAAAAATCTGCAGATGAAAATGGGTAGCAAAGAAAGAAATACCAAAGTGAACATATCCATGAAATAGTGCGAAACACTGTGAAGATAAAACAAGAAGGAAACAAAGACAAGAAACGTGTCAGAGCTCGGGGTTCGGTAATTAACCAGTGAGACTTTGAACCGGTAAAGGTTGTGGCCGCGGAAAGTGTTCAGAAGACCAACAAATCACCCTAACTGAAAATGCTCTACCTTCAAAATGAAGTATCAATTATTCCAGTCGAGCAGTACCAGTGTCCGAATAGGTGTGATTCCCAACGGTCCCACAATGTCAAATGAAGGAGAGGCTAAGTGAAGGAGCAGGTAGGGGGTCCCAGGATGTCACGCATGACAGGGACAACGAGTGAAGTCTTAAGGACAACTAATGTGTATGTTGTTGTTGGCCACTAGCCGCTCAGATGGACAGAGGACGGATAAGTACATTAAGGGCTTTCGTTCCAGTAAAGAGGACGTCTGGAATCATTCTTTTACAAAATGGAACTTGAAGGGCGTGATGATCCGCTGTGTTTGAGTGATCTGTTTGTTTGTTTGTTAGTTAGTTTGTTTGTGGGTGTCAGTTTGCGCACGCCTTTGTGTGGTCTCAAGTGTGTGTAGCACTGTTTGTGTGTGCAGGTATGCTATGTTTTCATGTTTTAATTTATGTGCATGTGTGCGTGTACGCAAGAGTGTTTGTACGCACGTATTATGTGTATGGGTGCCCAAATGAAAAGCAAAACCAAAGCCTCGCTACAGTCGAGTGCACGCGGCACCGTTCCCCCCTTGCCCTTCATTTGGCTCCAAATTGAGCTAAATGGTGAGCTCCAAAGTGGATGGAAACAACGTGAGAGAGCACTGTCTTGAATAATATTATACGCATGTCAGTTAGAATGCTTTCAACTGTCTAATTTCTGGTGACTTTTCAAAAGATCACGAATTCAATTACTGTTTACTCCCGTTACACTGCACATTATTACGGTGTGGAACCCTTAATTACAGTTATAGGTTTCTGTTTGAAACAACAGGAAATGAAGTATATCATGCTCTGCAGATTCTGTAACTAGCCACATTAACGAAGAAACATAAATATAAACAACCCATGATTAGCACAAAAACCTTAACAAGCAATCTGATTGAAGAACACGCTATGAGGAAATACTGATGAGTGATGAGTCGACGCAAACGGTTTATGACCGTCCCTCACGTGATGTTAGGCAGATTTCCATCGCTCGGGCGACGGTTCCAGGAAATCTCTACAGAAGTTTTATGTGCCTCGAAAGCTTGGCGCAAAAAATAAAAACCTCTTTTTGCGGATGTCATGTCAATATATTTTTTTCCTGGGGGGGGGGGGGGGGGGAACTTTGGCAGGGTCTGAATAGCTCCTCAATGAGTTGGAAAGTCGGCACTTATATGACCTTATTGTGCTGCAAATCTCTATCTAAAACTAAAACGAAAAGAGTTGGAAACTACCGTAAAGACAAATTTGAGATGATTTTCGTAAGGCGTGTAAACTATTCAGACATTTAAATTAACAACATCTGGTATATATTGTTCTTTGTGAACTGCAGATAATGCAGTTACATTTTTTTCAACATACATTCTTAAGGTGATGGCGTTCTTTATTATGGAAAAATACCCTACGTCATTAATAAGTCAGCTGTGACTTCATTTCGCCAACCAGGTAGGAGCATAAGTCAGACTTACTTTTCATCAACTATGAATTTTTTTTGGTGAACAACAGGGAGCATTGCTCATCCGGAATAATCGTGTCTTAAAAACGTATATTAAATGAAATATTCATTTCAGTGTTGGAACCAAGACGGAACTTGATTAGGATCTGTCCATAGGATCCCCACAGTTCTTAATCCGCACTGTTTTTGCATTCGTCAATACTTCAAAGCGCCTTTCGTACCCCCCCGTCCTCGATTTCATACGCAAACAGTACTCGAAAACAGTAGGCATTCCGGAATAACTAAAGCGTTGCAAGCAGTATTGAATATTATAACTTGCATCTAGATGTAATTGAAATAATATTTCTTCGAATTTCGCAGACTGGCTTCAAGGCAACTCACCAAAGTGTTCGTAAGTTTTCCTCCAAACGCAGGGGTTTCCCGTGAACGCTCTCCTGTGAAGAGATCAAAGAAATATAAACATAGTTAACTTGTGATGTTGTAAATGACTCACTTTTCTGCATAACAGACAAGCAATACATATGATAAAAACAGAGCAAGCAAACGGACAGCCGACTTGTAACTAAGATATCACGAGCAGTTGCACTTATCCTAATTCACATTTTGATTTGAGTACTTTCGTAATTTATTTTAACGTCGTGGACTGGTTTTCTACTGGAAATACCGTGTCCAACCTTGCTGTTTTTATGCAGTTACGCAATGACATTAAGCAGCGTATAAGTAATCTATGATCAAGTATCAAGTTTTCCAAAAATGAATATATTAATACTCTATTCCTTACACACAGACAAGAAGTTATGCAAATCGTGTACCTGTTGTTTGCTTTTTATGGCATTGACAATAATACCCCACCCCACCACACGGGGGTCCTACTGATCGAGTGATCGAGTCGTTCGTGCACACTGGCTCACAATGTCAAGCGATGTGGGTGGTGGTACCGCTTTGAAAGGCTGAAAGGGCGGGTCACTGAAAGTGGCCTTGAATAAGATACATCAATGCTTACTCCAGCCTGCAGGTAGCTTCACTGTAGTGACGAGCGATGGTGCGGGTGTACTTACATGGTATAAACCGTAGTAAAACAGAGTTCCCAAACGATAAAAATAAATGGTTATTTTTCACGTAGAAGATACCACACTCCATTACGCAGACAAAAGATACGGTATTGAATTCGTACTATGAAAAAGGGTAATTAAGTAAATATCTTGTACTGCATTGAATTCTTGAACAGGGAATCATAAAGGCAATGCTGAGTCATTAAATTTGTAGTACGCTATGGCTTAGAGAATGTTGAATCATCTTGTTTATTTTATTGTGTGGGAAAGCACGACGGGTTGATGGCAAATACAAAAGACGAACAAGAATGCAGTTTAGAGGGAAAGGAGGGGGGGGGGGAGATCAGTGGTAGTGGATAAAATAAAGAGACAGGGGGATTTTTTAAAGAGATTGTGCTGAAATAAAGACGAGAAACAATATTTTAAAAAAGGAAGAATAGTGCTCATAGCTACACGCCTGTTTACTTCTACGTAAAGTATAGTTCCCGACATTACATTCTTTATAAGTGTTTATGGCGCGGGACACATTAAACATTTTCAGTTGGTAGAACATTTTGAATTTTTCCCGGGTGGCGGCCGAAGCCTACTCTTATCGATTTTAGACCACCAAGAGATCTTTAATGAGTGCAACTTGCACACGAGACCTCCGAGATTTTTCGCCATTGTCCGAGAACGCTAGGTGTAGATCTTTCTCACAAGAAGATCAGGCGTGTGGCTGAAAGACAGCAGTAAGAAGGAGCCTAGTAGTAGCAGTAGAAAGGCTGCAGAAACAGTCAGAAGCTCAGGGGAGAGGGGGGCGGGGGCACAAAGGAGGTGAGGGGGTGGGGGCATAAAGTGGAGACGAAAACAGACGACAAAATATTGTTTGAGGGCAGGAAAAGAGGTGAAAGGAGACAATTTTAGAGAAGAAAATGTTTCCGTCGCTACCCGGATTCGGACCCGGGACTTTTGAATGAGAGGCCAACACCTTAATCTCTAGGTCATGAGAGCCCCCCCCCCCCCTTTACATGAATACATCGTGATGGTTTAAAATAAGATTTCGATAAACCAATGGAGTTCTCGTGGTCTAGAAACACTGTGTTCGCCTCTCAGTCAAAAGGTGACATGATCAAAACCTGCCCACAACAAAAAATATTTTTCTCTGAAATAGTTTCCTTTGTCCTTCTTCGCTGTTGTCTAGTCCTGTTCTATCAACTGTTTTCATCTCCACTTTCTCTTCCCCCCCCCCCAACCTTTTTTACCACGCTCACCCATTCCCTTTGCTCCTCTCTCAATTACTTCTTCCTCTCTCTACTGCTACTCCTGGCTAATTCTTACAACTTTTCAGCCATACCCCTGCTCTTTAAGATAGGTGAGACTGAGCACCAAGGTTTCCTCGAAAAATGCAAAAAATATCGGAAGGGTGTGAGCAATTTTGGAATTTTTAAAGATCCCTTGGGGCGCTGAAGTCGATATGAGTAGGCTTCAGTCGCCCCGGGTAAAATCTAAAATTAAATCCTACGTAAACTGAAAATACTCTAAACAGTACAAAAAGAGTACCTTCGAAATCATGAATGAAGCTGTTTGAACGCAGTTATAAAACCGGCCACAGACGTAAGAATCAGTTGCACTACAAGTTAAAGAACCAGCAAAGGAATGCAAAGAAAAAAAGAATATTGAAAAACATTTTTCAGATTCTTACCCCTCCCCTTTCCTTTAAACACACTAAAACAAACAAACACACACACACACACACACACACACACTCACACACACACACACACACACACACACAGAGCGCGCGCACACACACACACAGCGCACACACACATACACAAAGCGTACACACACACACACGCACACACACACACACACAAACACACAAACACAGACACACAAGCACACACACACACACACACACACACACACACACACAAACACAGACACACAAGCACACACACACACCGCCAAAACTAAGCCTGGAATTCCCAGCGTAGAGCATTTCCTCAGTTCGGTCTCAGGCTTTAAAGACTCTTACTAGAAATCCTATTTCCTCTGGTGGTGGCCTCATCTCCCCTTTCTGATATAACGACGAAAACGTTGAGATGAGAACAACGTTCGTTCAATAGTGAAGAGTGTGCTGTGTAAAACAAAAGAATTGAAGACGCGTTGATAGATCTAGAGGAAACGCAAATTACATAAATGAGCTCGAGAGGACTGTCTATGCACACGTACTGAGTACAACGGAACGCTTTCAAGTTCCTAACAAAACTGCGTAAGTTGCTGTGCTGGAAATTAGTGAAGTAGGCTATAAATCTTTGGAAACTTATTGTAATTACATGAAGGAACAACCCCACAGTGTGAGTGGACCAGGCGCCAGTGGTTTGGGGATTAGTGAATTTTTCCTTTATCTTTAAGAACAAGAATACCAAAAACGTAACGCTGGGCAGTTTAGCTACCTGTTTGACACATGTTAGGGGTATTTCATTCTTTTTTAATAGAGAACAGCAGTGCATACCATTGTTACAGAGGGGAACAGTCGCAGATCGCAGTTACAGAGCAGCTGACCGGGGCTCAAAACATATCAGAAGAACCCTTAAAGTTTCATTGTTTTGATTTTTTTTTAAAGACTTAAAATAATCTAAAATTGGGTATGGATATCGGGCTATTTGTCCAAATAGAAATTTTAAGTTGTTAGAACTTGCTTTTGTCTTTTTATCTCATTACCTCTGAATGTATGTGTGTCTGTTATAAGTGGGGAACGGGGGGGGGGGGGGGGGGGGGAGTCTTTTGAAGCAATTAGTCCAGTAAAAAAAGTAGAACACAAGAATTTTAAAACTGGAAAGTAGTGTAAATTAATCTTAATTTTCAACACGTCAAATAGGCTGCAAATTGTTTGTCGGTAGTTTTATGAAAAATTCTTAACACACGCACTCTCCTGAACAGCGAGTTTTCCCAGACAACAATAATTTACGGCCATAATTACGTTATTGTTCTGTTCAGGTTAATATATATTTTTACAGTGTTTTTACTTTCTACAAACTACTACAGCCACTATTGTCAACACCAATTCCTTTCTGTCAGGTGTCTGGACCTCCAGCAACTCGGGCGCTATGTCAGCTTACGTCTTTTAATGCCAAGCCCTGCCAAAAAGTGGTACCAGACGGGCTGTCGATTTAATCTGTCAGCCAAACAGGCCAGGAGAGCCGAGGGCTGGAATGTCACGACCAGGTCATAATAGAAAGAGAGATAAGTTTACCGGTCTACGGTCATTTAGTCAAGAGATTAGGCCATTCAGGTCGGTGGGGAACAATGTCAGCTGGGCGGTTTATTTCCTCGTTGATGTCGAGCGATCGGAGGAGACGGGCGGTGGTGTACAATACCACACTGAAGTCAGGGCTGATTAGGCAGTAATAGCGTTCGGGGGTTCTTTTTTCTTTCCATTTGAGTCACTTTGATTCTTTTTACATTTCACCTATCATCTTGATCTGGTGACCGTTAACTGTTTTTGGAGCTTTATTTTCTTGTTGTATAAGAGACACTTGACGCGATCTTGATCTACCCCCTTCGTTTTATGGTGGCCATGTGTTTACCAAGAGATAGGGAGAAAAGGCGCCTGAAAATGTTTGCGGCTACTGCAAAGTATAGTTTTTTTGCTGGATGACTTAGCTTGTTCAATTTTGTGGTTTAAAATAATGCACAAAAGACCAACAGCGTGCGAAATAAGATGAAGACCTATAGAAATGGTATTATGTTTGCAAACTATTGAAGTAGCACCCACTGGAAATAGTTCCCTACAGTCTCAGATCTGAAACCCCCCAAAATGTTTCTGTATGTTAGAAATAACAGAATCCAGCTGGCCAAACTAAGGATAATCCAGACAGATTAGAGTAATATCTTTAAAAAACAACATACTTTTTTAAAGTTATAAGAACGTCCAGGGGGTTTCAGGTTAAAACAAAAATATGAAGAATCATTTCTTCACATTTTGGGGCTATGTTTTGTAGTTTTTCTACTTTTATTTAATACACCTGGATATTCCTAGCTCACTTTTCTTTGGACCAACTTTTCAGGTAAAAATAATGTGTGTAGGCGTAGTCGTGCCCCCTGCCTTTTGTCAGCACTGCTTTCTCTTTCTGAAATATTGTTCTGAGAGATTTAATTAAGAAGTTTATGAGGTAGTTCAGTGGACGAGAAGAACATGTTTAGAAAAAGAAAAAAAAAAGCCCGTCGACGGGGAGGAAGATAGCATGTGTTTGGGGTGAGGGGGGGGGGGGTAGACGCATAAATCTCACACAGCGGATTCTAATCCCGTTATATCACATGCGTGAGCAAGAAAAACTACAAGTGCCACGTTTGAGTCCAGCTGATTGCTGCAATCAAAACACAAGATGTCACCACTGAAAGTGATCAAAAAACAAGTTTTCCTTCGCAAAGAGCTCTGGGTGGTGTTAGCCTGAAAGTTACCGTATTACTGGCACCGTTAATGTGCCCCTGAAGGCCATTGTTTATCCTGCTCCTCACGCCTTTAGGCTTTCTATAGGAGTAAAGCGACAGAGAATACCATTTGAGGTGTACACTGTTTTCACAGAGTAAAAGCAAACTACAAATCGTTGCGAATCAAAGCATGGAATGCCTCCGTTTGCTGATACCCCCCTCCCCCTCGAGATTCAGTCTCGAGAAAGTAGAACTTTGACACTTTGGTGGTTTTACTAGTTTAATTTTTTGCTTGTTTTTTAAAAAGCAGTACATGTACAATGTGCAGTGCAAAAGAAACACTAATAAAAGGACGAGATCAACGAAGGATCTTTGAGAGTACACTTGCTTCCCCAAAAAGGGAATGGGTGTGTATTTACATTAAATCATTACAAGTACAGAAAAGGTTAATATAAACCAGAGAAATTCAACTCACTTCCCGAATATATGATAATTCTGTTTGCCAGTATATCATCATACTGTAGTGAGAAGCGTAAAAGAGATAAAAGACTTCACTTGTTTTATTGACCTTTCAAACACAGAAGTTTGTATGTTGTGGGAAGATAAATCGAGTTGCATAATACCTACTGAACATAATTGTTGCAACTAAAGATTATACCAAACAGAAGAATATTAGTTTTTAGATTGCTACAGAGCGATCATAAGGTGAACGTTTATGCTTTATCCTCATGCTGGGGCTACCAAGTAATGATTAAATAGTATTTATGTGCTCCTGAGCAATAGAGGTATTCCAAAATATGAGTCAGAAAAGAACATTTCAAGCCATACTTTCCACTTTTAAAGGTAGGATACTCTATCCAAGAGGGCAAAATTCAGGCCTCAAGCTTCGTGGAAGTCAAAACATCCGGCAGTTACTGCACTGTTTGGAATGCGACTAGATATACATCACTTAGAGATCCTTAAAACATCACCAGTACCACTGTTGCCATTTTTATTCTCACTGTCACAAGGAAGCCTTTTACCATGTCGGACTGGAAATCTTTCCGAAGAGAGCATCCTTAGTTTTTGCTTCAGACAGTCAGAATCCACGTTAAATGTCAGTTGATAGAGACTGCACTCAAACGTAAACGTAAAGGTTACCCACAACAAGTTGTTTTTCTTCAGGTTTTATTCCACAAGACAAATAACGATAATAATTATTATTACGTGTGTGCCCAAAGTACAGCATTCCTTTCCTTCCTTTCAAAAACGATGCACCCCCCCCCCCCCCCCTTCCCCCCCTTCCCCCCATTTAAATCTACAGTTCTGAAAAGCTCAAAGGAAAAAGGTGTGGGAAAGGAGACAAAATGTTTCCAAAACGTTAGTTCGATGGTTTGTAACAAATTGGTCCCTGGAAAATTTCTCAGAATGAACTCATTTACTCATTGTTCGCAACCCTTCACCGCAGCCCAGACAGAGAGACAAAAGAAGGCCACTCACTACTTGGGTAAAAAATCTAGATCCGCCGAAATGTGTCAGATAATTTTGAAATCGTCTGAAAGTTGCGCCAGCTTTCTGTTTTAGTTGTGTGCGCCAGTGGTGTCGTTGTGAGCCAGCTGCGTATTGGGAAAAGTATGCGGCGAGTGAGCGTGAAAGGTCTCCAGACAAGCTGAATCGTGTTCTCAGACTGTTCGTCCTGATGGAAACCTTGTGCCAGCTCTCCGTGTTCCGGAGAATCAGAAAGTGAGAAAGGTCGGGCAAAATGGAATCAGTATTTGGAGGGAAAATGTAGGCTAATTCGGAAGGACGTAGGAGAAGGTAGGTCAAAAGAGAGGCATATAGACAGATAGAAAGAACAAAAGAGAAAGAAAGAAAGAAGGGGGGGTGAG
>NW_004797309.1:1889777-1891668 GCF_000002075.1 Aplysia californica | reverse complement strand
GGGAGTAATAAGCATTACAAACAGAAACCACAACAACAACAGCAATAGCAACACAACAGCAACATTAAAAACAACAACAAACACAACAACAAAAACAAAAGCAAAAACAACAAGTAGTTAAAGGAGGCAGCAATAGCAACAAAAATAGCAATAACAAAAACAACAACAAACACAACAACAAAAACAAAAGCAAAAACAACAAGTAGTTAAAGGAGGCAGCAATAGCAACAAAAATAGCAATAACAAAAACAACAACAAACACAACAACAAAAACAAAAGCAAAAACAACAAGTAGTTAAAGGAGGCGGTGACCCAGGTGAAAAACACCCTCCTTAGGAGAACAACCGTAACAACTGACTCCATTGCCCACTAAACCTGTCGGCCCCACACCAACAACATTGGTGCTTCCTTTTCAGTTAACATTCATTTTGTATTGTCGGGTAAAAAATTCCGTTATCCTAGAGTTCTACTTGGCAGAATGTAACATTAAACGATATTCTGCCATCACACAGTCTTCACACAGCTCAATGCCATCCCCTTTTTACTTGAAGAGAGAACAATGACAGTTTTAGTTTCAGTAAGTGCTTTACGGCACTTGCAACACAATAAGGTCATTTAAGTGCCGAAGACCAGAGGTGTTGTAAGAGAGCAACAAACACAAAAAAGAAGAAAGGGAGATAAAGACGATAGACGTTTGATAGGAAAGGAAAAGCAAACCACACTAGAGCACCTACCAACCACTCACAAAAAGGACATGTAATGTTAGTTAAGCATCTTATCCCTACTGAACTGAGAAAACACCAAGACCATTTTAAAGGAAACTGGGAGTGGTAGGGAGGGGAGTCCATATCCTGGGTGTTCATGTGTGTAAGTGAGGTGACGTGCGTACATGCGTGTGGGGTGTGTGTGTGTGTGTGTGTGTGTGTGTGTGTGTGTGTGTGTGTGTGTGTGTGTGTGTGAATGTGCGTGTGCGTTTTTCTCTGTCGGAGTTTGTTCGCATATACTGGCCTTTTCGTGCTATGGCTTCCTGAAAGGGAAAACATGGGAAAGTAGGCCGTTCATAAATTAAATGTAGATGGTTTATGGTTGAAGAGGAAGATGAAAAAGAAGGAGAAAAGGAAGGAGCAGATAGAGGAGGAGGCGGAGGACGAGAATGTGGAGGGGAGTAGAGGAGAAATAAGGTTATTTCGCCCTCAACCCGAACACCGCATTCGCGTTTAAAAAATCCAATGTCTCCTTCTGGAACGGGGTATTGCCCCCGCAGCATTCTGCTCAAGCAAAAGACCTATAATTTGATATATGACCCTTTTCGGACACGAGATTTCTGGCCTGCAGATAATTATGCTGGTGAAGATTCTCTTAACCGCCAACGCCCAACTTTTCACCTTAGTTTTCAAGCTCAGCTTGCTTTACAGAATGATAGAAAAGACGGAGGAAACCCAGGGGAAATTGGCACAAATCATACATTCAGCGACCTGCTAGCCAAGTTTTTTTTGTTGGAAATGACCAAATTTACTATGAAATTTGAACAGAAAATAGCTATGAATGAGAATAATTTCTCAACTGTTCCAAATGGATATCACACGACATTTACATTCTTTGAATGTAGGCCCCTGAATCATAATCTAAGTTAACAGGTGTTTGGGGACAACTGTGAATAGATGCTTTCTGTGTTTTTCTTTCCCTCAGTAAGTAGCTATGTCTGTTTTTCTAACTTGGTTTCATGCCCCCCCCTCCCAACGAACCCCAGGTCTCTTTTATTTTCGGACTCCCTTTTTTGCCTTCGCATGGTTATATAATGCTTGCGTAAGACTATTTATTATTTCCACAATTTTATACTATTGCTCAAATGGACAAGTTTGGGTGTGTGTATGTGTGTGTGGTCTGGGGT
>NW_004797309.1:1885067-1888249 GCF_000002075.1 Aplysia californica | reverse complement strand
TATACCGCCGTATTTGTCGTCAACACACATTTTATTTTTTAAATTTAAAATTTTTTTTTTGGGGGGGGGGCGGGTTGTTAAAAAATTATGAAGATTAAAAGAAATCCAGGGTTACACGAACAGTCTTTAAATACTTATTTTGTATTTTATATTCTTGAAAACTTGGTCTTTGCAAACAGTCCTTGTAAATGCTGTCTCTGCTGGTTGTGCCGACAAACAGTACCAATCTCACAATCAGTATTATCCTCTACGCCCACGTCCACAACCTATAACCTTTTCGCACCCTTTCGGAAAGGCTTGCAGACATCAGCTACCGCCATGATTGCTCTTTCACTGTAAGCTAGTTTGACGATCGACCTAAGTGTTGTGCCGATACTCGCTACTTTCACAGATAATTGAAGATAAACATAATGGCCTGACCTGGAGGGTTGATTTGGGAGGATTTGTATTGACGTCATTAGACCTAGCGTGAACTTTATTCTTCAGTGGAAACGTCGGCAATCGAGCCACAGCATGAAGAAGAAGACCTATGGCTACGTTTTGTTGACAACAGGAAATCACTTCTCGTGGTCTGTTTTTTATTTTCTTTTTCTTTTGTCTTTTTCTACTACCCGCAGTGATCGTTAAATCTAATTTTTCGTCTTTTTTAAACAATGGAATGCTTGTTTCAGCAAACAAGAGGAAATAAGAAGAAGAAAAAAAAAGTGCAAGGACATTTGGAATAATTGTTTTTCATTCTCTTTCATTAGACGCAATAAGGCCTCGCATGCCAAGCCATACAAAAACTGAAAGTTTAAATTAACATAATTTAGCTTTTACCTTATTTTCACTCTCCCCCCTCTCTCTCTCTCTCTCTCTCTCTCTCTCTCTCTCTCTCTCCACTGACATTTACAGAAAAACTTTTTAGACGTGTGATATATGACTCATCAGAACGACGACTGTGCACTCGGTATGAATATTTCAAAAATCGCTCTCACAGACAACCTCCCTACATACATACTTGGTACAGACATGTTATGTAGGTTAGGTTATCTTCCCAGCAGCATGAGATCCTTGAAATTTCAGTGAATTAATGTAGATCTAAAAGCGGGAAAATGTCCTCCTACACTCACACGCACGCACACGCACGCACACGCACGCGCACGCACGCATGCAGAAATGCATGACTTTGGCTAGCAGCCTCTATTCTTTGTCAGGGTCTCTTTATCAAAGGTCGCCTTGGAGGTTAACTAAATGAGGCAACTGCTTTTAGTGACCTTGTTCTAAATTTTAAAAATCAAACAAATTTTTTTAACGCACACCCCTTCTAAGGAATGAAAAAAAAGCAAAATGTTTGTTCAAGATTTCAGAATGATGTTATCTGTTGCAAAGCCATCCTGCGAGATGCATTCGGCCGAAGTTTTCCTTAATTCATTAGAAGTCAAGATGGATCCACTCCAGATGAGCGCACTTCTAGATGTCTCAAAGACATTTATACAGCAATGTTGGGGTACGTCGACAAATTATATTTCTTTTTAATGTTGATGTTCTTTACACTCCCCCCCCCCCTATCCCCACTCGCCCCCCAACACGGTGTAGATCATTTAGGGGCGAATTCCGACCCTGCCTGTCAAGGCCAACCCATGCTAACAGATGATATACAACGTCCCAGCTGAAAGACTGAGACACTAGATAAAAATGCTCCCAACACGGAGATTGAACTCCGTCTTTTCCATGCGCTACAAAAGGCCTAACCGCTAAACCACAGATGCCAGTCCACATGTCGAAGGTAATTTTATATCGTACAAAATTGATCATGCACAGTGTCCGATTATCTGGTCTTGGCATACGGAAAAACTGCGCAAAAAAAATGGAGAAATGAGACAGTTTTGTAAAGTGACGTCATCTTACAATCGCTTCAAAGGGGTTCGCAAAATACCTTTTATTTCAAAGAACAAAAATGCTGAAATTGAAACAAATTTTATGCACAATACAGTTTTGGTTGCGGTGGAGTCCACAGTGGCACGCTATAGGTAATACATGTACATGTATTTCGCCACAAAGGGAGTTACGACAAAAGTGACATTTAAAAAGAAGTTGAAGAGTAGACCTCACCAGAGCATCCATCAACCACCAGTACAGTACAGGATACCTCAAGCCAGCATTTAAGTCGGGGATTTCACGTACCTATGACTTTACCAACTCATCATTCTCACAGCAAAGCACAAAATGGCTTTGTCAGCTCTAATAGTGCCAAGGTGGCATTAATTTCCCCCTGACTTCCCCACTGCCTTCCGCCGTGCCGCTCTGTTCCAAAACCCAAACAGCAGCCACAAACAGGGGGATGTTATTTTCGTTATATGAAGAACAGAGCTGTGGCTGACACCATATAGGCTTCAACCTGAGGGGGTGGTGGTGGTTGGGGAGGGCTGGGTGAGGGAAGGGGGGGGGGAGAAGGGAGTGCAGAAGCTGGTAGAGACAGCAGCATGAAGCCTCAGTCGACATAACCACATTGGCTATCTCTAGGGTAAGCAGAGTGTTGGTTGGTATATATTTGTTTTAACTTTAAGTATAGCTACAACCAGTCATCCATTTTTCAAACTATAAAATATTTTCGCCAACATCATGAGGCTGTTTGGTGAACATTGATGAAAACAGACAATACCCCTTTCCTACGATGGGGACAAAACAGGTCCATGTTCTAAGTATTTGCTAGTTCCGAATTTTTCCTAGCTTTTGTTTTCCCCACAGCTCTGGATGGTCATTATAATCGCGTCGGCAAGCTGCCTACAAATAGATACTCAAAGCTACGATGCCATGCGCGGTTCAAGAGTGACCTATTTTCTATGAATGTAAGAACTGTTTCACTATAATTTTGGAAGTGCTTGTCTTTGAAACCAACATAAAGAAATCAACAGCAAAAGCGGTAGCCAGGGACGGCAACTGAAACAGCAGCAACAGCAGCAACAGCAGCAACAGCAGCAACAGCAGCAACAGCAGCAACAGCAACGACAGCAGTGGCGACCCGCGCTTCCTTCTCCCAGACGGCTACTCGTCCGTGCGTCTGGCTAATTCCCGCGGCAGCTACCAGTTGCAGGCTGGAGGAAGTCATCACTTCCGTTTTTCGTTATCTTGCTGTCTGCGGTATGTAAGCACGTGCTCTGGATTCTTCCTTTCTCCTTCCCACCCCTCTCTCTCTCTCT
>NW_004797309.1:1883048-1884967 GCF_000002075.1 Aplysia californica | reverse complement strand
GACGTCGTGCGCATGGGAGATATGAAAGAGTGCATCTTTCCAGGATGCAACATTCATTATAAGAACACATACTCTTTTCTGCATACCAACATACATACATACACACACACACACACACACACACACACATACACACACACATACACATCCACACACACACATTCACAGTCGTGCGCGTGCACACAAACACACACGCACATACACACAAACATACATTCACTTATGTGCACACACACATACACACACACACACACACACACACACACACACACATGCACACGCAAGCATATACAAACGTACACATACTCCCTCAATATTCGATGGTTGCTAGTGAAAACCTCATCCTCTAACTGAGAATCATCAACATAACGCCATGCTCATAAGATAAATGCCACAGTCCATTTTGGCCGGTTTGGAGTTTTTTGGTTCTGTAATGAGGACCAGAGCTAGCTTGGTAATATAGTTCACTTGGACAGAATAATAATCCAAATATAAAATCAATTGTGTGTACCAAAATTCAACGTTTCACAGAGTCAGTTGTTTGAAAGAAACAGGTTTTTTTTTTTCTCATTTCCTCCAAATAATCAAAACTGACATAGGCATTAATTATCGTATGAGCGTGACGACAAAGTGCCAAATTTGAAAAAGACGTCGGCAAGTTTGGTTCTCCATTTCTATGCCTGCTTGGAGGCAGAATACAATCTCACATTATACTGTTTTTTCTCCCCGTTACCCATCAGTTCAGATTTTCCAAATACGTTTTTCTGACCATGCCCCTGCGCCATTTGCCTTCTATTTTTCCTGTGAGAGCAAGATGTTCGAAGCCTTTATGTCAAGTCAAGTGTCCTAGAAACCGCATTAGTCACTCCCTGAATCGTCTCGTTAGTGAGCGCCCATGTGGACTTCTTTCTGTACTTCCCTACAACTTCTTTTCTGCCCATGAAATTCTCCGGGAAAGGAAATGTCCCTTGCTTCTATTAATATGTTATAGCATTATCTTTGCTAATGGTTCAGGATTCACAGCTGTATAAAGGGCTGACCACACATTATCATAGAGGTCATTAAGATGATTCTATCAGGATTGGTCTCATTTTAAAAAATGAAACTGTTTTTAGCTCTTGCATTTTTAGTTTTTTTCCGTGAAACAATCAATTTGACATCAGATAGTACGGTGAATACCGAATTTATAATAACAAAATTAATAATATACAAGCAGTAAATAATAATAATAATAATAATAATTGCATTTATATAGCGCATATCCATGCTCAAGAGCATGCTTTATGCGCTTTACAACTATTATTACCCCAGCAGACCCTCTGAGAACACTCAGAAACATTCTCAGCTTCCGCGGAAGCATACAGTGCAAGCTGCGGATTTCACGCGCTCAAACACTATCAAACTGACAAGATCTTTCACTGTCTATAGCCGGGTACCCATTTCCACCTGGGTGAAGTGAGGAAAATTTGTGCAAAGTGCCTTTCCCAAGGACACAACGTCGGGCCCGTGACGGGATTCGAACCCACGACCTTACGGTTGCGAGTCCGAGAGCCTAACCACTAGGCCACCGACGCCAAATGAATAATGAAATTTGTCCAGGAATAGAGATGGTACAATTGAACACGAACACGGCGCGCTCGAAAAAAAATATGTCTAAGTGGATATCTTACTAGATCTATAAGTGTACTCTTTTTTACCAAAGCCTTCCCCCCTACCCCCACAAAAAAATAAAATAAAATAAAATAAAATAAAATAAAATATACACAACAAAACAAAAACGGACTGTCTAGAAGAATGTCAGAAACGTATGAAGTTAAGAAGTCCTCCGGGTCACTCTTCATTAGATCTGTTCGCCACCGATGACTAGCTGGGAGATAGATCTAGGGGGCTACATAATATGTGCCTGTGTATCTCTCTCC
>NW_004797309.1:1873248-1882509 GCF_000002075.1 Aplysia californica | reverse complement strand
GGGGGTAAAAGTGTAAATAGCGATGGGAGGAGAAGGGGCCGTTTATCCTTCAAAAAACTCCTCCGTTTACTTGACCAAATAACATGAATGACCTTCCGAATGCTTACGGTAACATACAACGGGATAAAGCTATGCACGGTAGCGTATTGCAAGCTAAATTCCAGATACATGTAAATAGTTTGACAACTTTCCCGGAATCTAAATTGTTTACCAGGTTGCTATAAATCTTTCTCGGGGCATCTTCCGGGCAGACATTTGTTTACGACGGGCACACGGAGATATAGTGAACATGTACTCTCTTTCCTTTTTCGTCGTACCCAAAATTCCTCATTTTTAAATTGTAGATTCCATTGTAAATACCACCAGTTTGGGATTACGTCAATAATTTCGAGACATATAACGAGTTTGCACTTTGCAAAAGCTATACAATGTGTTATAGAAGAAGACGCTAAAAGGACACGAACGATAAATAATAATTAGTTGTTAGTAGCCTCCGGGGAAAGCTTGTAAACTGATCAAGAGATCTGAGATAAGTGAAAAGATTTACAGGGAGCTCATGCGGCTGACTGGATCCACGCATGAACAGCTAATGAGACGGAGGAGGCATGAATTTTTACATGTGAGGGAAAAAAAACCTCCAAAAAAGAAATGAACAAGCCACCGAATGAATGGGTAATGAGCAAAGCTTCTCACGTTTTTACACGTTTGAGTTTTTTTTATGGCATGTCAGTTTTTTTTTATCGTTTTTTATTTTGTGCAAAGAAAAAGGGGTCAGGATGTGACAGATTTGTAATATAGAAAGACGAATTCAACAAAATTACGCGTTGTACAGCTTTTGCAACTTAATATAATCTATAAGTGCCGAAGATTAGAGGTGTTACATGAGAGTAACAAACACAAAAAGGAGGAGAGATCGCGACAACATATGTTTGGTAAGACAAGAGGTTCAAATCTCACGAGAGCGCCCGCCAGTCATCCAGTCACAAACCAATGATTGTTTGTCACTCATTTATGGGTGTGGAACGTGGAACCTCTATAACAGATGACCCGTATGTTAGCTGGGGTAATCCCTGATACAATCGGTGTGCACTGTCGTGTGCATTTATTGGCAGGACGTATCGCATTCATCAGTAAACAATAATAATGACACCCCCCCCCCTACACACACACACATGCACAAACATTTATTTTCCTCTACAACCTTTGTCAGAAATGAATATATGACATTGTACATCGACACTTTGAAAGTTCTCAGACCACTCTCTTCTCATCATGCCCTTCCTGCCCTCAACACGTCTACACCTGAACCACACCTCCTTTCCCCTCCACTCCTTATCATGAGAAAAAGAAAACAAAAAAAACCACCCCCTCCCGGGAAAAAAAAAGAAAAGAAACAGAAAAAGACCAGAAAGAAAGCAGAGCGGTAAAAAAATATCCTACTCAAATATCTCAATGGTGTCCTCATCAAGTCCCAATGCCGCCATCTTCCGGCACATTGGGGCGTTACAAGAGAAGGAAGCTCACATAATTAAACTCTATTCAGAGCCTTCAGGCCCAACCACAAAAGCCAAGGTCCAAATCAGACTGAATGTGATGCTCCGAAAGCCACCTTCATATCCGGAAAGAATCCGCCAATTAGATCTCACTGATGAATGGCGATGGGAAAAGCCCACAGTGCACAGATGCATTTTTCCAAGGTTATATTTTGTATTTCATTATGGTGCGTTAGTTTTTCACTGAGAATATTCTTATTTCCCCTGTCAACTGGAAAAATTTTAGAGTGCCGGTCAAAAAAGGGATGCCGTATTTTCCCTAAGTGCATGACCTTATAAATCGGTATGGCAGTATTTCCTTTAAGTGCATGACCCTATAAATCGGTATCGGTTCATAAGTTAAATCACATGTGTGCAAGATGGTTTATCCAGTATGTCTCTGACTTTGCGCTGGAGCGTAGCCCCCAGCATCTTTGACTGACCTTGACAGGGAGGATCGAGCGGTGCGCCTCACAGAAAAGCCATCTTGAGTTTGATACAGCAAGAGGAAAAAGTAGGGAAAAAAGATTTTTTTTTAAGGTGGGAGGAAGGGGGGGAGACCGTTTTTATACTCAAAATGAGCAGACAGATAAACTGACAAATTAATAGATAGATAGAGAAAAAGAGAGAAACAGAAAGGCAGAGCGACAGAGAGAGAGAGAGAGAGAGAGAGAGAGAGAGAGAGAAGGGGGGGGGGGAGAGAAAAGAGGGGACTGGGTGCATTTACGAATGATCTAATTTTTCAATTATTTCCTGTTGATCCTTCGCAGAAGATAAAAAGGTCTTGATAGGAGTTGGTCTTTTAAAAGTATTTGAATTAATTCTTCGCCAAGCCTCAAGCGTACAGTAGACAGTTTCAGAGAGTGGGAATTAGAGATGGTATCAAAATAGGGTTGAGGTAGGAGGCGGAAAGGGGGAAACGCGTGAAAGGGTACGATTTTATTTTTGGGGAGGAACTCGTTGCAAAAAAGCTAAAGATTGTACATTTTTACGAAGCTTTAGTTCAATATTACTATAATCAAAGACAATTTTTGGGTTGTGACGGGGGTTGCTGTGCTTTAAAGTTAAAGGAAAAGAAATCTGGAGGAGCATTCACTCAGCAACGCTTATTGCGTCTTGTACGCTGTTTGAAAGTTTTGGAATAAAAAATTACAGAAACAAATAAAACAACTTTTAAGCCTCTCAAAGAGATGATGGAGCACTTTCAACTCCAGTCCCTGATGGAAGTAAGCTGACGTGCTGAAAACTAGGAATACGAAAGGTCAAAGGTGATTCGATTTAATAAATGCTGCTCGCCATTCGGCGGTAATTTTTTAGGGAAAAAAATGATCATCTTCAGTAAATGAAATGTGGAGTGCTTTTATATTGGGCCAGTCAATGCCGCGAAAAAGAAACCGTAGGCAACCACGTCCAAGGTACCAATGCAGTGCACTAGGAAGTGGACGAAATATTGATAATTTTTTTTCTTTGGCAAAAGCTGAATTTATTTCTCTTGAAAGATGTCACCCTTATGCTCTGCCAAAAACTCAAATATACTGACAAGATCTTTCATTGTCTTTGATCATGTACCCATTCACACCTTTGTGAAGTGAGGAAGTGCCTAGCCCAAGGACACAGCGTCGGGCCTGATATTCGAGCCCCACACCCTGAAACCTCACGTTACGGGCCCGGTAGCCTATTTATTACTACCGGTGTGGTATTGGGAGATAAGAGGAGCATAATTTGAAAATTGTTAGACAATCGATGAGACTATTCTTTAAACAAAGTAATGATTATTTGAGAAAAAAATTAAAAAACCAATTCAGTATTTCAATGTACGTTCTCTCAAAGAGGCAACAGAAGTCTGGTTTCTCTAAAGATTTTTGAGAATTTCATTGCAAGGAAAGAAATCAAACGGGGAAGTTCTGCAAGAAGCCCAGGAGGGCCGCTCTCTGATGAGAACATTTAAGAAGCGACAAATGCGGTTTTTGGGACACTCGACTTGACAAAAAAACTTTGAACATGTTATTGCTCTACAGGAAAATATGAAGGCCAACCAACCAGGGGTGGGCCCTAAAAAACGTGCATGGAAAATATGAACAGATGGGTGACGGGAAAACCTCAGGATAATGTGGGATTTTATAAAGCATCCGAGCGGGGATAGGAATGGAGAACCAAGTTCGCCGATGTCTGTTCCAGATCAGGCACTTTATGATGACCATCTTCAGAGGGAGGAAAAGGGTCTCACTAGCAGCCATCGAAATATTGAATGGTTTATGTTCGTTTGGTTGATAATGAATGCTTGCAGGTGTGTGAATATATGTTTGTGTGTGTCTGCACTTGTATCAATGCGTGCTCACGTGTGTGTGTGTGTATGTGTGTGTGTGTGTGTGAGTGTGTGTGTGTGTGTGTGTGTGTGTGTGTGTGTGTGTGTGTGTGTGTGTGCGTGTGTGTGTGTGTGAGTGTGTGTGTGTGCGTGTGTGTGTGTGTGTGTGTGTGTGTAAGTGTGATTGTGTGTGCGTCATGATATACAATGATGAGTGTGTGAGCTAGTTAATAGGGCAGAAGCGTCTACATAATAAAATAATGACTGATTCCATTTCGTAATTTGGGAACATCGTCGCCGTCAAATACACCCATAGATATACATAGGCCTAGTAAATTTGAATAACCTAAATTTGAAAAGTGTACACAACACTGGAAACTGTTTAAATACATCATAAATACCCTGCTCACCCTTTTAGGCCATTCTATAAGCAGTCAGAAGCACTAATTATGTAAGTCTAATTCAACTGGTGGAATCTACCTAAGAAAGATGAGGGCGGCCAACTCCTAATATTATCGTGGAAGCTGTTAGTACTTATTGTTTCTTCAATCTGTTGCCGCTCTAAACTCAAGTCATTGATATGATTTCCTGGCCACTAAAAGCTAGCCTAGACAAAGATAGCCAGTTTGAAACCAAATTGCTAACTTTTAGTATTGTCATCTCTGCTTTTGTGCCTTCTGTTAATGAATGTACATCTTTAAATGATATTTACCGTGGGAAAATATTGAGACCATTATTCCCACCCTGTTTTTAAACGTAAAACTTACGTTTAGCCCAAAGTAGGAAAACATATTTTCTCAATAGTTTTTTTTTGCGTGTGAACAAACAATAATAATGATATGAATTCAGGATTTGTTTCAGTCATATCTCAGTAATGCCTCTTCGAATAAGACATTTTGTTCATTATGTTCCTATTCTGGGAATATTTTTCGTATGTGGCCTAATTCCTACTTTTTGTGTGTGTCTCACTTTGATTACCCTTTCAAACAAGTCGTTTTGTCCTGAAATAAATAATAAAAAATTGGAGGAATATCGCCCTGACGAATCCAACAAACAAGTAGTCTGGAGTAAATACCAACATCATAAATCAGTTGATTATGTGTTCGCAGTAACACGATCGACCTACAGCACGTTTCCCAGTGTTTCATTTTCGTGCAACAGGTGTGAAAAGACTGTTAAGTGTTCGTCTTGGGATACCCGGTTTGCTAATGGTTCTAAAGGTCCAGGTACAAATGAGCAGTTTATTAGTTTGCGCTGACGGGATCAAAACGTGAGCCCTTGCACAACCCACAAGGCGCGTGCGTTTAGGTTTAAATCAGAGGTCTGAGAATCGTAAGGGGAGTGCGTTAATGGCGGGAGTCTGATGGACATGTTGGCTGACACGGGCATCGGAAAATATGCAGATACCAGTCAGCCCTGACGGTTACATCAAAGACGATACGCGCAGATCCTTCAAGGGCAGGCAGTCTGAACTCCAGGCGTTGAAATACTGTACCAACAGCCACCCCACCCCCACCTCCCAAGCTCTCTTCCCCTGTGGCTTTGAAATTCCTCCTCTTGCGCACAGCTCCTAAGCTTCTGCTCATAAATCCCATTACCCCCACACAAGTTGTTGTCAGTTCGTGATTTCGTCCACAATTATTTTGCCTCATGCTGTGCTGAAGAAGTGGGCGAATCACAAAAGAAAAGAAAACAAAATCATGAGCTTTCATTTATCTCTCTCCGACTGAGATAAATACTTTCCCGTTTGTCTAAATTAGTATTTTACATTATTTTTTCAAACAATATTATGTGCTCTTGTTTTCTCCATCTAAGTACCCATAATCTATTCCAAAAATAACAATTCATAAAAGTGTTTGATATTTTCTAGCAATTTGCTTCTACTACTCAATAAAACATTATGACACAAGGACACATAGATCTCTGAGTACCTTAGCCCCGCTTGTATGAATTTAAAAATTCCCTGTTTCATCGACAGTTAATGATAGCTTTTGTTTTATTATGAGTCTGAAACACGTAATATTACTTAACTGGGGAAATTATAATCATTGCTATAGGTTCTTCAGATTTAAAGAGCTATTTTCTTGGGGGGGTTTTAGGAGCTCTCTCTCTATATATATCTCTGTCTCTCCCTCTCTCTCTCCCTCTCTCTGTTTTTGTGTGAGTGTGTGTGTGTGTGTGTGTGTGTGTGTGTGTGTGTGAATGTGTGTGTGTGTGTGTGTGTGTGAATGTGTGTGTGTGTGTGTGTGTGTGTGTGTGTGTGTGTGTGTGTGTGTGTGTGTGTGTGTGTGTGTGTGTGTGTGTGTGTGTGTGTGTGTGAATGTGTGTGAGAGAGAGACAGAAAGTTTATGCTTGTGTCTGGGAGGGGGCTGGGTGTCACGAAGGACAGCACAAGAACTTTTATTAAAACGAATACATGAACGTAGTTGTTTTTCCGCTAAAAGAACTCAAGATCATGACCTAATAATAAATGCATTTTACAAATGCTAAAAGTGAACATTGAGTCCACACTGAAAGCTTCCGTCTAATTTCGAATATTTAAAGTGGCAAGAAAGTACATGTATTTTGATAATGACATATTTGAAAGATAGAAAAATAGATGAATAGATAGATAATCTTAGATAATGATATACATATAGAACAATAGATAGATAGACAGATAGATTATAGATAGATAGATAGATAGATAGATAGATAGATAGATAGATAGATAGATAGATAAGCGTTGGGTGAACTTTAACTGTGCATACCTCCTACAGAAGCAGTTAGGTGGTCTGGGTTTTCTGGCCTTCTGGAGTTCAACCGTTGATTCATGCAATTCAACAAGTGCTCAGTTCCGGAGAAGCGCAATGTGACCCATTCAATGGATGCTTGCATTTCCGATACGGGGCTGATATCCCTCACGCCTGCTTTTGACCGGTACCCTAGCTCTTGGGCTCCCTTGAGGCATGGTATTTGCGATCACTTCCAAATCTTCCAGTACCCCCATGAAATCCCTCATAGCTTAGGGTGGCACCCTATTGGCTACAGCTTGAGTATAGCTCCCTTCAATAAAACAGAACACTGTTTTTTCTTTCTTTCTTTCTTTTTTCTTTCTTTCTATCTATCTTTCTTTCTTCCTTTCTTTCTTTCGTTCTTTCTTTCTTTCGTTCTTTCTCTGTCTCTCTCACTCTCTCTCTCTCTCTTTCTCTCTCTCTCTCTCTCTCTCTCTCTCTCTCTCTCTCTCTCTCTCTCTCCCTCCCTTTTCTTCTCTCCTTTCACAAAATCTCTTTGAAATACATGGTATGTGTGTGCATATGGGGCTCGCAGGGGGGGGGGGGGGGAGTCCGTGAGAAAGTGTAAGTAGATATGAATAAAATACTCAAACGTTGTTCAGTATTTCTTTTCCGTTTTCCATGTTCCTTTCATCATGCAGGAGATACCATTTCTAAAGCCGAGCCTGTTGTCCCCAAGAGGTAAAAATAATTTGGTTCCGTGCTTTGATCAATTTTGAAATTAAAAAAAAGGTCTATCTGGTTATTTTGTGATTTCGAAGTTAGTGGTGCACGTTAATCAGTCTAGTCATTTATTTGAAATAAAAGTATTGCTGGATGGGAAAGTAAAATCAGTTGGTGTCAGAAAAAGATAAATTCCCAATTTCCTTTAAAACATTTTGATGAATTGAATGAGACCAGAATAGACTATCTAACACACTTCAAGTTAGAAACTGCTTTAAAATTATAAACCTTTACCACAGCTGGAGGTCCTCAACAAACCTTGCTGTATTTTGGGAAAAAACATTTCGTCTATTCGAGTTGTATTATTTGCCATTTTGCATCAAAAGGCGGATTCTAAGGTGATTTTGTCGAAGCAGCGAATCATGAATGTGATGAAATATTTAGAAAATTCTCACAGCGGTTGGCTTCTGATATTATGTTGCCATCGATCCTGCAGCAGAGCGTTAGAATTTTGCTTGTTGACTCAACGCCATGTCAACATCTGATCTATAATATAAGCTCTCATTTGCCTATATGGCGTGAAGACCAGAAACAAGAGCGTCTCAATCATTATTTATACATCGACCTCGCGTGGACGCAAACAGCAACACCATAACATGACGAGTCTTTGTTCTCCAACGCAGTCGACGCCCCGCTATCTTTGAAGATTAGAAACGACACGAACTTTACTTTTTTTCCGACTACTGACGCATTCGAGACGTTTCCTGTAACAGAGGTAATAACTTTTCTTATCTTCCAAGACTTGGTTATCTTACGGGGGAAAAATTGTCTCCCGCCCAGACAATCGGACAACCGATTTGGCGCAATTATTGAAATTCATGACTTTTTTTTAGAAACCCACAGCCAGTCCAACAGTCCTATAGCACAATCGAACGACAAAAGAGCTCTTCATTTTTACCCACAAGGCAATCTTGTCTTCCGCCCAACCGAATAATGATAGCAGCAAACTAGTCGTTTCCTTCCAGTCTTTTCCAGACCGTAAATAAACAGAAATGTCTCCTCCAAGGGGCTTAGATAGGCGGCTGATAATTCATTATTCCCTTAGGTCAATCCCTCTGTGAGACTACAAATACATACTCATCAACTGCGCTCGGTTGGTAAATAGCGGAAAACGACCTGCACTATAATAATGAAACCCCCAACGTTGAGAGCCGTGTTGCTGTACTTTTGAAAATCTTGTCTTATCGTCTTTAATTTCACAGTTAAATTCAGAAAGACACACACTTATTCGCCACGCTTTTTTTTTCTAAGAAGAGCAGCGTCTAATCAGACTTTAACCATTTTATCAAAGTCCCGAAAACGAGTATGCAAAAAGTGGTACAATTAAAAATAATAGCTTTGCCTCTACATTCATCATTATAATGTGTAGGCTTATTTATTTCTCCTCCTCTAACCTCCATTCAAAACGTTCTACTCTTTTTCCGTCGTTTTTTATCATTATTTCTCTCAACTACTTCACAAAATAATCCAATTCTTAGGTGAATCCGTGGCTGGGCAGAATAAAGGAAACGATCCCTTATCCGTCCTGATCTCTTCACTTTGTGCTTTAGCGCATATCCCTCTCACCCCACAAAGCCCATAAAGCAATAAATAACTTCCCACAATTTATTAGATTTCTTCTTTTAAGGCATATGATCTATCGTTTCGAATATATACAAGCATACTGGAAAGACTGACGTATTCCTGTGAGATTCAGAGAACACAAACGTAGAGAAATGGAGAAAAGAAGAAAGCAAGTGACAAACACATAGTTGTTATGTGCCAGTAATAATAAATAGGAAGACGCAGAAAAGCATTATTAAAGGAAGATCAACTGAGCGCGAACGAAAACAAGAACATTTCGAGAAACTTGCCGGGTAAACAGACAAACAGACAAACAGACACACACAGACACATACACACACACACACACACACACACACACACA
>NW_004797309.1:1870086-1871390 GCF_000002075.1 Aplysia californica | reverse complement strand
CTCTCTCTGTGTCTCTCTCTCTTGATCTCTCTCTTTGGCTCTCTCTGTGCGTGTGTGCGCAAGTTAGGACGTGTGCGTATATGTGTGTGAGTGTGTGTGTGTGTGTTTGTGAGTGTGTGTGTGTGAGTGAGTGTGTGTGTGTATATGTGTGTGAGTGTGTGTGTGTGTGTGTTTTGTGTGTGTGTGTGTGTGTGTGTGTGTTTGTGTGTGTGTGTGTTCCGCAAAAAAGGAGACCTATTTTGTCTTACTGTCGGAGAAGGCTAGGTGTAGATCTTTCCAACCATAAGAACAGGGGTGTGGCTGGCAGACAGCAGTAAGAAGGAGCCAAGGAGAAGCAGCAGAAAGGCTGCAGAAAGAGTCAGGAGCCCATAGGAGGGGGGCAAAGGAGATGACGGTAGGGGCAGAAAGTGGAGACGAAAGCAGACGACAGAGCATTTTTAGAAAGCAGGAAAGGATGTGAAAGGAAGACAATTTTCCGCCGCTATCCAGATTCGAACCCTGGGACCCATTGACTGAGAGGCGAACACCTTAAACTCTAGACAACGAGAGCCCCCGTCCTGGCGTGTGATGTATAATGGGCAGGCTGCGGAGCACGAGAGACTTGGTCCGAGTTCTCGGCTGACTGAACTCTTAGGTTCCAGGGAACGGAGCAGTGAACGAGATTATGGTTTACGCAGACACTGGGAAAAGAAGTACGAAAGTCATAAGTATTTTATTTGCAAGGAGAATTACATGTCTCTGTTCCTATTTTACCAATGAAAACAGTGGTTATGTATTCAGAGAACAAGAGAGAGAGAGAGAGAGAGAGAGAGAGAGAGAGAGAGAGAGAGAGAGAGAGAGAGAGAGAGAGAGAGAGAGAGAGAGAGAGAGGGAAGGAAGAGAGTTGTACGACTTTGAGAATAAGCAACGGACAAGAAGGAATGTTTAGACTGCTTTGTTCTTTTGCTACCAGTTTTTATCTCGTGTCTTATGATTGTTTTACGAAAAAGCTTATGTTCCCAGCCTTATCTTTCCATCTCATTTTCTGTTCGGTTTTCTGTCGGAATGCACGGATGTAAACAAACAATAATGTATTCCCGGCACGCTGCAATACGACAAAGGCTCATTGTACAGTCAAATGCTTTTTAACGAAACAATAGCTGTCGACAACTGAGCCAGAAGAAAACAGGAAACTCAACAGCGATAAAGTAAATAGGTAAACAATTCGAAACGAACTGAAGGAAAGACTGCAATAACAAGGAGACAAAAAGCCCGTCTGGGGCACAACAAGAGAATGTCGTGAGAGAGAGAGAGAGTGAGAGAGA
>NW_004797309.1:1868027-1869739 GCF_000002075.1 Aplysia californica | reverse complement strand
AGAGAGAGAGAGAGAGCAAATAAGGAATTTTATTCTTTGCGTTCCCTTGCTAGATCACAGTCGACAGCTGATTCTTCAACCTGCAGTACAGCTGATTGTTTATATATTAAGAGACCATTTTTCCTACTTTGTTCAGGCAGCCACATTCCACATTTGTAGGTTCTATGTGTTTTTATACTGACTAGACTATTCTTTTTAGTTTTGGTAAGGATTAATTTAAACATTACCTGGATGGCAGTCGAAGCCTACCATTATCGATTTTCGCCCCACCAAGAGATCTTTAACGTTCGCAACTTGCACATTGGGACCTCCGAGGTTTTTTCGTCCGTATCTGAGATGGCCGAATGTTCGATTTTACCTAACCTAGGGTCATGGGTGTTGCTGAAAGACAGAAGTAAGAAGGAGCCAGAATAGCAGTATCTAGTGTCAGGGCTTTAAAAGTAGAGAAGAGCCCAGAGAAGCGAGGAAAGGGGGGGGGGGGGGGGGGGAGAGAGAGAGAGAGAGAGAGGGGGTGCGGATTGGTAGAGTGCAGATTGTGGAGATGTAAGTAGATAATAGAACATGACTAGAGGACAGGAAAGTAGGTGAAAGGAGAAAATTTTAGAAAATATTACTTTTCGTTACTGTCAGGTTTCAAATCTTCGACCTATTAAATCAAAGGCGGACACCGTACCTCTAGACCACAAGAGACCCCGAAAATAAGTTGTGAAAAGCAAGACAAAGGAAAATGACTTAAATGAAGGAAATGTAACAATAAATTAAAGAATTAAGAAGTCATACAATAATTTACACACTAAAAGTCCAGAAATCGTCGAAAAAGAGAGGAAGAAGAAATGAAAACACACACACACATGAGAATGAAAATGAAAAGTTAGGGTCTAATATTTTTTTTTAAAAGCCCCATAGATTATGAAAAACCGAAAAAGGACAGGGAAATAAAATATAAATGAAAATATTGAAAGGGAAAGAGAAAGAAGCGCATTGACAGAAATCGATTTAAATAACGGTGCCTCTAAACCCCTACATTATGATGAGCTCTCTTGTTTAATATAAATGGCAAGTTGACCATAAACGTTCTCATAGAAAAACACTGAAAATCACTCGGGTCCAACAAAAATAACCCATAACATAAAAAGGAGATAAAGGAACAAATGGAATTCGTATCTGCGTATTAATCACTCCACAATCGTCAGCCTATAGGGTAGGTGCTGACACTAATCTAAAGAACAATAACACTTGAAAGAGTGCTTAATGAAACACAAGAAGGGTACAATAGAACCCCAAAAAATGCAACCAGATCCTATGACAGTCACTATCTTAGAGATCACGGTCAGAGCTGACAAGCAAATATCATTTAAAATACTAAATGCTGGAGGTTTGAAATTTATAATCATAATCGATATATAATCCATCCAGCCCACCCTCTGAAGACATAAACAAACACAAAGGCATGGTCAGTTTTTTGTCAGTTCACAAAGCAGGCACGGGTTCGATTCTAGGGAGGGGAAGCTAATTTATCTAGGACCTCCGTCTGTCTGCTGGAATGTTGTATCCTATTCAGCTCCTGTTGGCTGGTCAGGCAGGGTTGAAGCAGCCCGCCTCATAAATACTCAAAATTGTGTCTACAGAGGCATAGAATAATAACGCACACGAAAAATATAATAGGACACAAATTAAAAGAATACTGATTATAAGAACAATAATTCCCCCCC
>NW_004797309.1:1865143-1866392 GCF_000002075.1 Aplysia californica | reverse complement strand
CCACCCCTTGCATGTGACTTCATCTTTTCTCCTGGCCATGTATTAGTCTCTAGATTCTAGCCTTTTTAGACCTAGAAAAGGCTGTTACAACAGCAATACCTTTTTTGTTTCAGTTGAAGTTAAGGTCCCACAGCAAACAATGGTGGTCCTTCAGACCACGTATTTCCGGTCTCACAATGGCTGAACGAAACAAAAATAATTCCTGAAAGAAAGACGACACTAACAACTTCGAACCCACCGAGATACAACATTTTTTTTTTAAAATCACACCAAAACAAAACTTGCGGACACTGAGTTTCTGTGTGGACCAAGTTCAACAACAGACAGCTGTATCGCAATGACCAGTGTACAATCTAGCGAAAAATACTTTGTTGTTTAAACCGAGCACAAACGACCTGAAACCTATACTGTTGTTCGAAATGTGAGCTAGTGCGTGCCGTATTATTCCGTTTTGCTTGTGTAGCTCTCTCGTGACTGTCACATGCCATCGATATCACAAAGCCCTCACACAGAGCCTGAAGAGGGAAGACATGAACAGCGAGACTTTCCCACAACAGAGAAGTATTCATTGACGGATTCTTCTCACCGAAAACGTTCGGCACAAAATGTCAATACCTTCATAAAATCTGAAAGGAAGAAAAAGGAGTGTGTGGGTGGGAATATTTCGTTCTAATTTGGCCTTGAACTTAATCTGATTCAGAGCTTAATCCGCTATTTGCATAGGACATGGAACTTTCTTGTCAGAAAAGCAACCGCACATCAGGAATTATAAGCTCAGATCAGCAGTATACAAGGGAGCGCAGCTGATTTTATCAGCTAGAAACGTGAGGCAGACCGTTTGCTAGAATTGGGTCTTTGCTCCATCAGTGGTGGAAACTGCATGCTAAATTGACTTTGCTTCCCCTTCATTTTGTTATAGTTTCTAAGAAACCAGCTTTCAGCACTTGAGCTGGTCATAAGAATACATCACACCCTCTGTCTGATAACATGATGTTTCAAACCAGCTTTCCTTCATTCAAGGCCAAGGAATTTTGATGTCTTGTAATTGGACCTGACGTGATAGTTAATACTTTGAATGTTTTACTTACCCGAGCCAGACGTGAAACGGAAGGAGAGGGAGGTGAGCCACGGAGCAAAAGAAATGTGGGCTGTGGGTAGCACAACAATGCAGGAAATGAATAAATACTTTCTCTCTCTGTCTGTCTGTCTGTCTGTCTGTCTGTCTGTCTGTCTGTCTGTCTGTCTGTCT